>NC_048223.1:70790486-70922247 GCF_002007445.2 Ailuropoda melanoleuca | reverse complement strand
AGCTTCTGCACAGCCAAGGAAACAGTCAAAAAAACTAAGAGGCAGCCCACGGAATGGAAGAAGATATTTGCAAATAATGCTACAGATAATAGATTGGTATCCAAGATCTACAAAGAACTTCTCAAACTCAATACACGAGAAACAAATAAACAAATCATAAAATGGGCAGAAGATATGAACAGACACTTTTCCAATGAAGACATACAAATGGCTAACAGACACATGAAAAAATGTTCAAAATCGTTAGCCATCAGGGAAATTAAAATCAAAACCACGTTGAGATACCACCTTACGCCAGTTAGAATGGCAAAGATAGACAAGGCAAGAAACAACAATTGTTGGAGAGGATGTGGAGAAAGGGGATCCCTCCTACATTGTTGGTGGGAATGCAAGTTGGTACAGCCACTCTGGAAAACAGTGTGGAGGTCCCTTAAAAAGTTAAAAATTGAGCTACCCTATGACCCAGCCATTGCACTACTGGGTGTTTACCCCAAAGATACAGACATAGTGAAGAGAAGGGCCATATGCACCCCAATGTTCATAGAAGCATTGTCCACAATAGCTAAATCGTGGAAGGAGCCGAGATGCCCTTCAACAAACGACAGGATTAAGAAGATGTGGTTCATATATACGATGGAATATTACTCAGCCATCAGAAAGAACAGAACCAGGAGCCTTTCTTTTTGACATTGAGTCTCTAATGCTTTTTGACCCTCATGTACTTAGGACTTGCTGTTTCAGAACTTGGTCTTGGCTCCTTCACAAAAACAAAACAAAACAAAACAAAACAAGAAACAATATTATTTGCCATTTATGTATCATTTTATTATTAAAACAGAATTTGCATTTGTTTTAAACTATCACACTTAGTAAGGTTTGATCCCAGAGAGGTTGAGTGGGTTTTATAAATCATACAGTAAACTAAGAGAAGACAGTGTAATATAATTCTTACCCTCTAAAATCACTCAGTTGAGATCTTTGTCCACTTCACAGGATGGGCAAAAAATGGTGGATCAATGTGTTAATCATATCTTCTTGGTATAATATTTTCAAATACTTAATAGTCAAATTTTTGCTTAAAAATTAAAGGATCCTTTCTATGCTCAAGTAGATGGGTATAAAAGCGTATATTTAAGATACTACAGCAGTATTGTGTTCCTTTGAACCCATATGTGGATGATGCTAGAAAGAACAATTTGTCTAAAACATTGAATTCTTTTAAGCTACGTATCATTATTTTCTTAAAAAAAAATACTCTTATACATTAAAATACCCTGCATAGGATCCATGGCAATATACTTAATTTTTTAAAAGAATTTGCCATCATAAAACAGAACAATACATACTTCTCAGAACATTGGATCTTTTATCAGATAATAAACTTATGTAATTTCGTGTACTTATCTTTAGATATTTATTATAGGTGTATCTGGAGTAAATTAAAGATTTATTTTGGTAGCTATCTTAGCCTTGGTGCTTGTAAAATTTGCTTCTACTATTTAGTTATCATTATTTCTGTATCCACACTGACTTTGTATGTATGCCTGTTATGTGGAGTCATTTCAAATTATTTTTTTTAATCTTTTGGCAAATGAGTGATTGAATAATATTTCTCAAAGGCTTTAGCTCCATTCCTAGGTGACATAGGCACCCAGAAATTGTACACTATTGTCCCTCACATATAAATGCTGTTGAATATTTTCGGTTATGATGTTGAAGATATTTAAATGATGCTGGTGGAAAGAGGAAGCCAGAGACATTACTTTACTAGGCATAAGTCTGGAAGAAACTGTGGCAAACTAGAAAATATTTGCTTTAAGGACTTCACATATTTTTATTTATTTATTTATTCATTCATTCATTCGTTTATTCATTGTTTGTTTGTTTTTCACATTTATTTTTAAAACACTCTGAGGTCACCCCTTCCCACTGGGGGAAAAAAAGGATATGAATGAAAAGCACCTGTAGCCAGTTTTTAGTAGAATATTTGATTTCTATTAAGAGTTCTTTTTCTCCCCCTTCTCAACAACCCTCATTGTCTGCCAAAAGTAACATTTCATTTGCCAGGCAGTTTTATTTATTTATTTATTTATTTATTTATTTATTTGTTTATTGTGGGAAGAGGGCAGAGGGAGCCAGAGAGAATCTCAAGCAGACTTCCTCCTGAGTGCTAGCCCTACCATGGGTTCAATCTCACAACGCTGAGATCTTACCTAAGCTGAAATCAAGATTTGGACTCTTGGGATGCCTGGGTGGCTCAGCTGGTTAAGCGTCTTCAGCTAGGTTCATGATCCTGGGGTTCTGGGATCGAGTGCCGCAGAGTGCTCCTTGCTGGTGGGGAGAGGCTGCTTATCTGTCTGCGGGCCACTCCCCCTGCTTTGCACTCTCTCTCTCTGACAAGTAAGTAAATAAAATCTTTAAAAAAAAAGTTAGGTTAAAAGAAGAAAGGCCACCCAGGTGCCCCTTCCAAGTAGTGTTGTGTAGAAAGAGATATTTTATGGATAATACAATAGTGAGGTGAACCATTTTAAGGAAAAAGACTTTGGTCTCCAGATAGCTTTGATACCAATCTGAGAGTAGGGGCCCTCAGATCGGAAAGCAGATTGTCATGCGAGGCCACCCAGGGGAAATGAGTCAGAAATCTAAGGGGCTTATCACAGCTTATGAGTGCAGAACTGCCTGTCAGCATTTCAGGAAGAATTCATGGTTGTGCTCTTAAGCAAATACGTGTATGACCTGGGAGTAAAGTGCCTATTAGCCCAGCTTTGCTGATAAGTTAATAAAGTTAATAAAGAGATGACAGCCATCTTCCTATTGAAACCCTTATTTCTCTGTGCTTAGTACATTGTCAACTGCTAATACATAATTAATATGATTTTCATTTCTGCCAGATGTTTTTTATAAATCAGGAAATGCCAAGACAAAGATTTGAAAGTCATTACGAACAAAAGTATGACTGATGTGAAATCACTTATTGCAGCTGTTTGTAGGCTTTCTAAAAAAGAGTTTTCATAAACAAATAGTTACTAGAAAGATCTCATTGGGAGGCATGGTTTTTAACTTCATTGTATGTAGGTCCCTGGTACTGGTTTTTGAGGGGAGTTACATTACTTAACAGAAGATTCATCCATTCATCCCACAAATGTTTATTGAGTACCTGATTCTTTTCTAGGCATTGAGGATACTGTAGTGAACACAATAGTCAAACCTGTCCTTTTGCAGCTTCCATTCTATATGAGAGCTGGGGATAAAAATGTGAAAACAAATACATAAAAAAGATATTTTTGGATAATCATAGCTAACACTTATGTAACTCTTATATATGCTAGACTTCTTCTAAATACTTTTTACATATTAGCTCATTTAATCCTCACAATAAACCTAAATGATGGATACTGTTATTTATACATTTTTAAAGATGAGGAAACTGAAGTCTAAAAAAAAAAAAAACTCCAAATTGTGAACCCACAATTGATGTAACTTGCCAAGTCAGAGAGAGAAGCTGGGATGCTAAGATTCAAGCCTGGAACGTCTGGTTTTCTAACTCACCATGCTGCATGCTACTCTACAAGGAATGTCAGAGAAGTTATGAGATAGAAGGAGATTAGGGGCAAAGACTACCTTGATGCAGAGGTAACATTTGATCGTTTTATAGTAAGAAGGAACAAATCATGTAAAATCCTGGAGGAAGAGCTTTCCAGGAAGAAGAAACAAGTACAAAAGCCTTCAGATAGGAATGAATTCCACCTGTTTTGAGTGAAGAGGTGTAGGATTGGTGGAGGAGAGGGCAGGGACTAGATCATGTCGGGCCAGGCTATGGAGGTAATGCAGTACTGCTATAAGAATTTGCTTGGATTAGTCGCTGATGTATGGTACATGGATTACAGGGGAACAAGAGTGGGAGAAGTAATGAATTGGGAGGTTGTTACAGTTATCTAGAAAAGAATGATAATGACTCAACCTATGGTGGTGATTGTGGGGATAGTGAAACCTATAATATTGAGAAAATGTTTTGGAAATAGTGGTGATGGAGTTTATTGGATGCCAAAAGTGAGAAAAGAGCACAATCAGGGATGGGCTTGGGGAGTTAAGGTCTAAGTGTCAGAGTGAACAGTGGTGCCATTTACTGAACTGGGAAAGATGTGGGGAGATGTCATAGCAGGAGGGTGAGTTCTATTTAAGCAGTATTAAGTATGAGGAAAGTATAAATGTGAGGTGGAGGAGAGATATCCAATGTGAAGTTCAGAGAAGAGGTTTAGACAGGAGAATTGGGAATTGTCAACGTATAGATGATGTTAAAATCAGTGGATGGGATGATAAATCATAGAAGGAGAATTCAGCCCTCAGAAAAGGAAAGAAGGAAGGCTAGAATCATGGGGCACTCCAGCATTCAACTAACGGCAGACAAGGAGAAACCCATGAAAAACAACAGAAAAAAAATCACCAGAGGAACAAGAAGAAAACCACAAGACTGTGGGAGAGTTGAGAACTAGAGAATTGGGGTTTCAAGAAGTAAGTATTTAACCTACGTCAGTTACTGCTTGAGATTCAAGTGGGGAGATGAAGACCGAAAAAGATGATATTTTTTTGGGGGGGAAGGGCAAAGTGGGAGATGAAGACTGAAAACTATTCTTTGGATTTTGGTCACAAACAGATGTAATAGAGAAAATTTGATTCAATAGGACTTTAGTAATTAAGACTTTCTGTATGTTAATTAAATTCCTGCATAAGGTGGCTCGAGGAACCCTTAAAGCTGTGATTCTCAAAGTGTGGTCCTTAGAACATCAGTATCAGTACCACCTGGGAACTTACTAGAAACAAAAGTATCTAAGTCCCACCTTAGACCTACTAAATTAGAAACACTGGTAATTGTGGCCCACCTGTGTTCTGACATGTCTTCCAGGTGATTTGATGCATGCTACAGATTGACCTGGGACAGTGATGTGCTTGAGTGGCCTAGTACAGTGTCTGGAGAGCTACTTGTGTGTATCTCTTACCAACTGCATGTAATGGTAGCTTGAAATAAGCCATGGTGGGAGTATATTTTCCAGAGAAATCAGAACCTCCCAAATGCTACTGATCAGGGTCCACCCCTAGCCTTTATTGCTTTATTATCACTACTGGTAAATTTAGTAGTTCTAGGGTAGAGCCTGTGAACTTGCTTTTTTTTTTTTAGATTTATTTATTTATTTTAGAGAGAGAGCATTCTGGGGGGAGGGGCAGAAAGAGAATCTGAGCTTGGAGCCCAATGTAGGGTTGGATTCCATGACCTGTGAGATTACGACCTGATCCGAAACCAAGGGTCAGATGCCCAGCCAACTGAGCCACATAGGCATCCTGTGAATTTGTGTTTTTAACCAGTTCTCTGTTGATGCTGATGCCATTGGCTTTGGGACCACACTTTGAGAGTTAACAGAACTAAATTTATTTTATTCTGTCATAGTTCTCAAATGTTCTCCCCTTCCCCTTACATATTTCTTAACTGTACTGTCTTCAAAATTCTCTTTCAATTTTTTTTATCTCCTATTAAGCAGTGAGATTGTAAGTCACAATGTCTGTTCATTTACCATTACCATTACTTTAATCTAGATGTTCATTACTTCTGGCCTCCATTATTGTCATAGCTTCTCCCCATGACAGTCTTCTCTTATGTATCTAATAATTACCTTGTCGAGACTCTGGCTTTTCCCTCTTCTCTCCTCCTGTCTCAGACATAATGTTATCCAGTGGCTGCTGTTGCTTCCTGTATCAATTCCAGTCTCCCTTTCATGCTTGAAAACCCAGCCCTGATTACCAGGTGCTTACCACCCTCACAACATGTATCCATCCCTTCATCTTTTGAATCCACTTTTTCTGTTCCTATGACTAGGCTTTTGTTCATAACCTTGTGAAGACCTAACTTGCATCTATTTCATTTCATCCCTCTTGATCCTCCATTTGCATTCTATCTATTCTACACATTCCAGCTCAATGGTATATTTTACCAATATGTATTTGACAGGGTCTCTATCTCTTTGTGTCCAAGACAGAAAAATGGCAATTGAATGTTAGTGTAAAAAGGGTTTTAGTAAGGAGATCAGTTTTATCCTGAAGGAAGTTCTGTACTTGTTTATGGCCTTTTGAAATATGTATTTTAAAGAAAGGAAAAGATTTAACATTTATTGAATGTTTAATGTTTTCTAAATGCTGTAATAAGCATTTTCCTTACATTATATTATTTGTATTCTCATAGCAACTCCGTCAAGAGGTATTATTGTATGGGTCTCTTGAAAACCCAGAAATCTAACTTATTAAATGGGTGGTTAACATACATCTGGGAGAAAAAGCTCATGTTATGGATGATCAAGTCATGAGTCACCATATCTTACCAAACTAGAAGAATGAGTCAAAAATCAACAAGACACATTTAACAGCAATGACTATAAAATCTATACTCAAATTAAATACATCCTTCATATTTACAAGTTCTTGCAGAATTTGCTTTACTGCGGTTCATGGGAGAGGTCAAATAAAACTAAAGCTTAATAAGAGATGATATAGTGATATAGGTACAAAAAAACCCTAACATACTCTTATTTTGCATTGTAGGAATATAACATCCAGATGAAGGAAAATAATTTTCCCTGTGTATTCTCACTAGCCAATACTTATTTGGAGTATTATGTCATTTTTTGGATATTATATTAAGAGGATTTTGACAAATTATACAGCATCAAATGACAAATACCAAGATGGTATCTTTATCATAGTTGACAGGATAAGGACAGAATATTGAGTGGTAATATTATTACTTGCATTGAAATCCTGCCACATGGAAGGGCTAGAGCAGCTGAAAGCTGAAGATAGGCTGATGGACGGAAATTAAAGAGGGGTATATTTCAGCTCAATGTAAAGAGAAACTTTCCCAGAGGCAGAGCAGTTCAACAGTGGAATGGGCAGCCTCAAGAAATAAGCAACTTATTATTGAACATGATCAAGGAAAGTATTTTTCATCTTTAAAGATTCTGGGATTTTATTATCTTTCTTTGCCTTCAAGCTGCTCTTATTCAAAATGATCTCTCCCCCCTTCTGATATGTATGGCACTGATGGACCATATTTAATAATTAAAGCATTTAATTATTCTTCTGTCTAAATGCATTGATATTATTTTCCAACATCCCTCTTTCTACAAAAAGGTCCCGGCAGTGGTGGGGATCTTATGTTTTATGTTCCACTCAGTTCTGTTCTGAGCAAATAACTGGGGTTCGATAAACACTTGCTAACCAATTGGTAATTTTCCAACCTGCTGAGGCTGCTGTCTCTTGCAAGGGTAATTATAAACATTTCAACATTTCTAGGAGCCAACTTAAGTTCTTAAAATGATACAGATGATACTCTATTCTCTCCTACTTGAGCAGCAATCACATTGCAGAAACCACTGTCAGCAAAATAGGGCAAAACTATTGTTTTTATTTTCTTAATAAGAAAAGACAGAGGGAAGCCTGGGTGGCTCAGTCGGGTTAAGCATCTGCCTTTGGCTCAGGTCGTGATTCCAGGGTCCTGGGATTGAGTCCTGCATCGGGCTCCTTGCTTAGCAGAGAGCCTGCTTCTCTCCCTGCCTGCCTTTCCCAGGCTTATGCACTTTCTCTCTGACAAATAAATAAATAAAATATTTTTTTAAAGAACAAAAAGACAGAAAAATAATTATCATTTAAAACCACTCCCACTCAGTTATGAGCTGTATGAAATTGTGCTCTGCATGCAGAACTAAGTCTTGTGTTTCTAGTTTGCTTAAACAACTTAAGTGCTTCAAATATATTACCAGTGCCATTTCTTTTCATATCTGTACATATGTAAGCCATTTTTCTACATTTCTCTGTTAATCAAATCCATCAATTAATATTATATTTTTATGGCCTTTATAATTACTATTCCTTAATACTGTTCTTTTCTCTCTTGTTAGAAGTATGACAAACTATACTTAATTTTAGCATTATCTTCATATGTTACATGACCATGTTAAAAAAATAAATACAGTAGCAATTTTAATACATGAAACTGGACTCACTGAATCAAATATGACTGGCTTTATAATTCATTTTCCTCGTTTCTGTACATTTTGCTTATTCACTGTTTTGCTTTTTTGTTTTAACAGAGTAATAATCAGTAGGTTTGCATCTGGATAGATGTATATGGCTTTAGATATACACTTAATAAATGGTAGAATAATCTAGATTTCACTTTTTTTCTCAAAATGAGATGTGTAACATATCTTTTGTTGGTACCTAACTGTCTTGCATTTCATATTTCATGTATGTCAAAATGTATGTCAAAAGTAGAGACAGCACTGGGCTTCCAGTATAGAAATGGGCACTCTACACTTCTATACTAACTATGTGGCTTTAAGAAAGTCACATGAACCTTAAACTCTTAGGTTCTCTAATTCTTCCTTTGTAAGTGGGTGAATTTGAACTAAATATCTAAGATCCCCTCTAGATCTTAAATTCTGTATTTTCAGGAAGTGTTTAACTTAGTCAAAATTCATACCAGTATAACATTGTAAACACATAAATATCTTTATTTGACTGTAATTTGACTGATCAGTTCACAACCTTAAATATTATTTAAACATATTTTATAACTACTCAATACTTTTTTTCCCCCAAATTACTGCTCCTTTCAATATTTTTTGCATACCTTAAGAAGAAAGTAATTCATTTGGTTCTACTTTTGTGTTAAAAAGAGAGGGAAGGCAGAGAGAAAGTTAGGAAAACATTTATGGGAATTACAAAAGCAATTCGTATATTATAACACACTAAGCCCACTTGCTTTATTCCCAGTGAAACATGTGGGATGGTTCCTCTTTTAATCTGATTAAGACTATTTTTCCCCCTAGATGTTCTCATCTAAATACAAAAACAGTGGAAACAAATGATGAGTCAAAGTATGTTAAGCCATTTGTTTTAGAATGATTAAACAGCTGCCATTATTTCTGTTAATATTAACACATCTTAACTTGTATACTATTTCTTAATTAAAAGTGCATATCCACTCTTGAAAATAGTAAAAAGGAATCTCTGCTTTCATCATTGACTGATTAAATCCAGTTACACAAGTATGCTAGTTTCCTACCCTAGGGAGAAGTCTCTGCTAATGTTAGTGTACAATGATATGTGGAACAACAATCATTGGGTATTTATTCTAAAACAGAAAATGTTGATGTAGAAAATATTGTCAGTTTTCTCCCACATCCATTGCACCCCTTTCCTCACTTCCATTGAGAGGGGGTTACTGAATGACCCAAAGCAACAATTCCTTATTGGGCAAGTGATATATATTGTCATACTCAAAGTAAAATAGTAGAATTTTGCTAGGTAGCCAAGGGAGTTCCCTCCCTTCTCTTCTTTCCCTTCCCTCTCCTCTCCCCTCTGTCCCTTCCTCCCTTCCCCTCTGTCTCTGAATGTGATGTGATCTAGGACATTTAATAAACCTAAGAACTACTGGCAGCTTTCCTGAAACCATAAAGAAGCCAGCTTAAATACAAAGTGAAATTCCAAAAACACAGTGGAAATCAGGGGGGAAAAAAAGACTTCAGTGACATTGTTGAACTACTTGATCAGTCCTCACTTGAAATCCACTCACAACTAGAATTATTTCAGTTACATGAGATAACAAATTTATTTAGTTGTTAATCCATTTGAGTTGAATTTCTACTTGGAACCAAAAGCAACTTACTGGTAGAACTTACTTCAGACAAGGTCTTTTTTCATTTCTACTGACCTCCCACCTTAATCCCTATAACTAGGTGGGTACATTTCTAATATTTTTTGCCTTGTTTATCCTTAAAAATAGCTCCAATTTTGTGCCATGGATTATTCAAGATTCATGCCCATAATATTTGATGCTCAAGAACTTTTTCTTCTTTTTCCCTACCCAAAAATACTGGTATTCTTCCCCTTCTTGCATGTCTGGTTTTTGGATTATGAATGGATGAATAGGTTAGTAAGATAAATGAAAAAGGTCAGTATGCTAACTGGCTAATCTTTAAGCCCATTATCAATACCAGCCTGCCCCCAACTAACAAATGAGGAAGCATGCTAAGTTGCAGGTGCTTGAAAATTATAATGGCAGGACAAATCTGGCCTATGGATTTAGCTAGTTACCTTAAAAGAAGAGTTTCTCTCCATCTCGGTCTCTGTCTCTCTCTTTATTCATCCATATGGCAAAGATTTGTTGAAACCATTCTGTATAAGATGTTATGGTTGGGAATGATGCCACAAACTCAATGTCTCTGCCCTCAAGAAGCCTATAGTTTATTAGAGAAGACTTAAAATAAGCTGATAATTACAGATTATGAAGACCCAGGGTGCAAGAGACAGAAGAAAAGAGGCAAAATATGACTCAGGCAAGGTTTATTGGAACACTGGATAATGATGTTTCCTATTATTAGGACTCTCCACATGGCTTCCAACAAATGTTTGTTGAATGAAACAATGAAAACTGAAGGAAAATTGAGATCACATATGGGAACCAATTACTGGGTTCCATGTACTAAGAAAGAAATTCATAAAAAAGCCATGACTTCGAGGTTTCTCTCCTCCTTTAATTTTTTTCCTGACAACAGATAAGAATAAAATTTAAAATCTGCTAATGTTTACTGACCAACTATTGTCAGAGCCTATAGTGGTATCTTCATTGATAATCAAGAAGTTCTGGAATAGAAATTGAAGTAATTCATCAGAATCATCCAGCTAGAGTAGCTCTGGTCCAGGAAAGATGGAGTAGATATACTTTTCCCTATTTACATTCTGTGCAACTATATACCCTGAACATTTAGGATAAAGAAAATATAAGAAGACTCTGAAAAGCGGAAAGTAGAAAGCAGACTGGCTAGGGACCATGAGTCTAAAGGAATGACATGCTGGTAAGATCTCCAGGTTTTCCTTTTGTCTCAGATAGCATATGCATGGGGCTGAAGAAGCCAGCAACCCAGAAAAACCAATGGTCATAGACAGACAAGAATACACAATTTGCAATAAAATGGTTTTTTGTTTGTTTTTGTGTGTTTGTTTTGCCAAAGACCCAGGAAAGGGACAGTCAAGCAAGGCATAAAACTTTTAGACAATAACCATTTTTTTGGTCTAAAAAATTTGCTTTAAAAAACAAACAAAAAACCAGAATAAATGGTGGTCCTAATTCCACCCACACTAGTGAAGGCCAAGTGGGGAGCCTAGATTTCCACAAACACCAGGCTGTAAGAAAGTACCCCAACCCTTATGCCAGGGTTGTGTCAGAAAAGGTTGAGTAGGGAGCCATCATTTCATCCCCACCTGGCAGTAATGAGGGTCCCCCTTTCTCTCCCCCTCACTGCCATGGTGTCAGTTGAGGCCATGTGGAAAATCAGTATTTTATCTCTACCAACCAATAATGAGATATCCCTCCTCCTCCCCAGCAGGGTGTTAATAGAGGAGAAGTACTAAAGAATCATGACTTTCACTATCATCTAACTTTAATGAGGCATATTTCTCCCCATGGTATTAGTGGAGGCCATGTGGAAAGCAATAACAAGACACTCCTTACCCCTCCCAGCCAGGGAGGTATCTGTAGAGGACTACGTGAGAGCCAGAACTCCCACTCGTGCTCAGCAGTAACAAGGAGCCCCTCTTTGGGTATCACTGGAAACTGAGAGGGGAACCTAGGCTTTTATATTCAGGGAACAGTTTGTGACTGGCAGTAATGAGATAGTGGTGCTCCCCTTCCCTTGCCAGAGCAGTTTTAGAGAAAGCCAGCTAAAGCAGAAATTTTAAATATAATCCCATCTCATAAAATAATAACCAAAATATGTAAGTTTCATTCAAAAACCACTTGTCATACTACAAACCAGAAAGATCTCAAACTGGATGAAAAACATACTCAATAAAGTTAGCACTGGGATGATGGAGATGTTAGGATTACCTGACAAATATTTTGAAAGAAGATGTTGCAAAGACAGAAGCATAATCACAAATACCCTTGAACAAATGGAAAAGTAGAAAGTCTAAGCAAGGAAATAAAAGATATAAAGAATAAATAGAAATATTAGAACTGAAAAAATACAATAACTGAAATTGAAAAAAAACACAACAGAATGAAAGTTGATAGGCTCAAAAGCAGAATGGAGGAGACAAGGAAAAGAATCAGTCAACTGAAAGATAAAACTACAGAAATCACCCAATCTGAACAACAGGGAGTAAATAGATTGAAAACACACACACACACGAACTCATACAAGCACAGAGTCTTAGGAACATGTGAGACTATAACAAAGGATCTAACATTTGTGTCCTTGGAGCTCTAGGAGAGGAGAAAAAGGGCAGGGTTTAAAAATCATTTTGGGCCGCCCAGGTGGCACAGTCGGTTAATTGTCCAGCTCTTGGTTTTGGCTCAGTCATAATTTCAGGGTTGTGAGATCAAGTCCCATGTCAGTTTCCCTGCTCAGCATGTAGTCTGCTTAAGATTCTCTCTCTCTCTCCCTCACCTTCAGCCCTTCCCCTCCCACTTTGTCTCTTTTCCAAATAAAAGGTTTAAAAAAATCATTTGAAGAAATACTAAATGAAAACTTCCCAAATTTGGCAAAAGCCCCCCAAACTTACAGACACAAGAAGCTAGTAAAACCTTAAACATGATAAGCCCAAAGAACCCACACCAAGCTGCATTATATTCAAACTTGTGAAAACTAAGGAAAAAGAAAAAAAAAATAGTTAAACCAGCCACAGAGAAGCATCACATTACATACAGGGGAAAAACAGTTCAAATGACATTGGATGTCTCACCAGAAACCATGAAGGCCAGCAGAAAATGATGCAACTTTTTTTTTTATGTTTTTTTTTTATTATATTATGTTAGTCACCATACAGTACATCCCTGGTTTTTGATGTAAAGTTCAATGATTCATTAGTTGCGTATAACACCCAGTGCACCATGCAATACGTGCCCTCCTTACTACCCATCACCAGCCTATCCCATTCCCCCACCCCCTCCCCTCTGAAGCCCTCAGTTTGTTTTTTTAGACTCTAGTTTGGTTTAGAATACAGACTAATATTCATTTCCTGAGCATGGACTATGGCATGGGCATCCTTGAGCCATAAGCTGCATCTCTGCTTTTAGAGAGAAAAATCATATGAATAACTTGATTTTGCAGAAAACTCAAAGTAATCATGGAAAACGATATTTCTTAAGTGTCTTATACTTTGTCTAATACTCGTAGTTTTGTTGCCTGAAGTAATAGCATTCTAGGAGGAAAATCAACTTGGTTTAGAGAGTTTTTCAACTTGTTTTATCTTTAGATAAATGAAGTATTAATTGTGGATAATAGGTCTGCGACTTACACTTCATAAACTGAAATGATATCTAGGTGCAGGGAGCAACATGTTGTATTTCCACTTTTTTTTCTGCTCTAATTTCTTCTTTTTTAAAAAAATTTTACTTATTTCATTGGTAGTTTGACTCCATTTCCCTCTGGTATTTCATTGGGCTATTTATTCTTTATAAAAACATAACAAAAAATTTCCTCTCATTCAGTGTCTTCATGGACTTTTCAATGATCATTGGCCAAAACAATAGTGGTTACATTTTTTAGTTTTCTCTTGACTGTACCGCTCATTGTATTGTTTATCCTTCTTTATTTCTTCCTACCCTGGCCCACTGCACCCTGGATTATCACTATACTGTGGGAACATTTCTGAGTTAAATTTCCCTTTGTAGGATAGCCACAGGAAAGATAATTAAGATGAATATATGGGTACTAGGTTCATTTGTGTTCAACTATTTATACAATCTTGAAAACAGACACAGTAGTCTTCTGAGGAAGCTGTTTCTATTTAAAGAGTGATAGAAAATCTTGGTAACTTCCCTAAATTTGGAAAGCCCTAAAATGTCATTAATTTCTATTACGTTTTAAGAGTATATTATATTATTTATCAATGTAAAACGCATGGTCATTGCAGTTCCTCAAAGAATGATATTATCCTATTGATATTGCTGATGGTGATCCAGTGCCCAAAGTCATCCAAAAAGGTGTAACTGGAATTGAAATTAATGGTGTTGCCTATTGCTTTAAAAAAAAATGCTTGGGGTATATAGAATATAATTAATATGTAATCCATTATAAGTACATAAATTTCTAAGATATTAAATGACTAAACTACTTTTGAGAGCAAGGGCTATTAAAATAGAAAGGATATTTTTATTTCTGCCAATATTCATCTTGCTGAAAACTGTAGACTCTGGGCAGGTAAAAATGAATAGGCAATTCAGTAGAATGAGCCATAAAGAAGAATTTCTCATATGTATTTGTTATGTAATGATTTTGTTGAACTTCAGTAAAATTTTGTGAAGCACTTTGTGTGAACACTTACAATTTTTCCTATAATCCTGGAGTGTTACAGTTATTAATTTTAAATGGAAAGTGCTGTCTCTTTCCTCATTAATGGAGGGAGACAGATGCTTTACCTGAAGCTATGGGCTGCAAGCAACCTTAGTAGCCAATCACATCATTTATATTATGTTGAGATTGTGCTTTTGGCCTTCACTTATTCAGAAATAATGCATAGCATCAGAATTTTTTACTGTGATTGCCTTTTTGTTGATGTACACTGCTAGATCTAACACTAAAATACAATTGCACAGAACATCAGTGGATTCTTTAAATTCTGAGAAAAATACGTCACATTCTGAACTAAGAAGTTTATCTTTCATGTGAATCTGAACTATAGAAAATACTTCCCTCTTTTCTTTAACCAATGTAAGACATAAGCCATTTCTCTTATATGCACTGTTCCTATTACTCTACACAGGGATGTAGCATCAGTCCAGTTCATGGATACTTGTTATCAGAATCCCATCATTCCATTTCTCATTAGAGGAAACACATAGGAAACTGTACAATTTGGACTCCAAACATCTGATAACCAGATGGCAAGTTAGCCTCAATGTAGTGCAAACACTGTCTGTTTGTAAGACTGATATTTGCACACACATCTTTGGCAGATGACGATAAAGCACTGCACAGAGGAAGCCTGCCTCCTGAGTCACACAGACGAGAACATCTTCCTCAAGTCTGTGTTCTCTTCTCTCTTTGCAAAGGCTGATGGATTCTTTTAAATACAAAGATATTTTGAGGAAGATTTTGGAAGTTAAATGGGGAAAGGTAGGTTTCCAATCTGGGCAGTTTTCATGTTTCTTTCCCAGGTAAAGTTCAGGCTTAGAATATCTTGCTCATCTATGGTTTTTTTTGTTTGTTTCCTTTAAATTCTGGCCTAAGAGATTGATAGTCATATGCAGTGATACTCAAGTCCCTTAGTAAAGATGGATGTACGTATGGGTAGGTAGATAATGTCTATGTGTGCATGCCTATGTATGTGTGTGTGTGTGTATGTGTGTGTGTGTGTGTGTGTGTGTGTGTTTGCCTAGATTCAGACTCATTCTGTATTCATACTCTTTCATGGGAGGCTATTTAGTATTATGAAAAGGTATCCATAGGATTTGGAATCTCTACAGACAGTCTGTATAATGGTTAAGAACTGGGTGTTATACACAAACAATGAATCATGGAACATTACACCAAAAACTAAGGATGTACTGTATGGTGACTAACATAACATAACACAAAATTATTATTAAAAAAAAGAACATGGACTCTGAAGTCAAAATTGCCTCGGTGATCCTGTACAAGTTGATAATCCTCTTCTCAGCTTCCTCATTTATAACATGACAACGACAATAGTATTACCCTAAAGGCTCGTTATGGGATTAAACAAAATAAATCTATAAAGCTCTTACAAAAGGGCTTCTCAGATAATAAGTAGTGTATAAGTGTTAGCTTTCTTTTTATCTATTAGTCTACCACCTGTACCATACCTTGTACCCAGAAGACTTAGGATTGTCATTTTAAAGCGCTCAATAAATACATGTTTTCCTGAACTGGGCCTAATGATGAGTCACAGGTCCATAACTGCTCAGCCAAGCAACTTTGAGTAAACCACTTTAACTCTCCTAAGCCTGTTTCCTCATCCATGAAATGGGGCAATAATTGCTGCCCTGTTGTCCTCACAAAGTTATTAGGTAGACCAAATGAGAGAATTTATATGAAAGCATGTGTTTAGTATGAAATGCAAGGCAGATAGTTGTAATGCCTTTGGAGAGAGCTTAACTCCAAAAAGCAATGCGATAACTGATCCAAGCTTACTTCTCATGGTCCAGCGGTCATGATAAGACATTTACAAGTACAATACAATTCTATTATAGGTGGAACATGCTAATGTAACAGGAAGTTCCAGAGCAAGTGCTTTGGTAAAACTCAAACTATGGATAAATTATTTCCGATTTTTAAATAGTAGAAAGAGAATAAATATTCATCATCCAAGCCTTAGCAATACTCTGAAGTAAGTTTTAACATTCTCAGTTACCTGGATGATTAGGTTACTTACGTAATGTTTCATTTGAAGCCAGATGAGTTAGGAACATATACCAAAGGCTAAGAGAATATCAACATTTGGAGACTCTTTATTTATTGTTGTATTAGGAGAATGTCAGGGGCACTTTTTAGAGAACCCCCACTCAAAATTGTTTTCATCTGAGGAAGTTAAAAATGTATGCTCACAGAAACTTTGCTCAAGGCATTTTGTTCAGCTAGCAAACATTTGGTTCTTCTTTTATAGGATAAAGGGTCTGTCTCACTAGCTCTTGCGGTTTAGAAAATATTTCCATCAGATAATATAAAATCTTGTCTATAATTCAGGTGGGTTTTAAAAGTCAAATTAAGGGGGCCTGGGTGGCTTAGTTGGTTAAGCGTCTGCTTTCAGCTCAGGTCATGATCTGGGGGTCCTGGGATCGAGCCCCACATCAGGCTTCCTGCTTGGTGGAAAGCCTGCTTCTCCCTCTCCCTCAGCCTGCCACTCCCTCTGCTTGTGCTCTCTCTCCGTCAAATAAATAAATAAAATCTTTAAAAAAAAAGTCAAATTAAGTAGCCTATTCTGGCGTGCCTGGCCTTCTTAAATTCATTATTTTAGAAAACCTTATTAGAACAAATAGTGTCTATTGCCTTTAATTTAAGATTTTCTATAAGATCTAGGTCTCAGTAGTAATGGGGAAGTATATTGAAGCCACACAGAACTAAACCTTCTAACTGAAGTACCCTTAAAAGGGTTTAGTCTCAAGCCAGACCACTTTTTTTTAAATCATTTTTCCTATCCATAACAGAGTGACTCCCTTGCACTCCATTTTAGAAAGATGTATGCTAAGCCACAGAAAGGTGAGTGGCTCAAAGCTCACCTGAGCTCAAAGAGAGTCACTCAAAGGTAAGTGGATAACTTCCCTATCTTCATCTCTCCCTTCACAGCATTGCTCTTAAAAAGAAAGAAAACACCTTTTATTAAGATTTCTACCTATATTATTTTATTAGTAATGCCTCTATTGAATCAGCTCTTTGAACTCTGTTTTATTACTGAAATGGATTTACACCACCCACATCTGATATTGCTCATAATATCTTACTGAGGTACTTTTGGACATCACATCAGGCATGGGTGATTCACAGCCATAAATAATTGTCAGTGTAGATAATAGCTCACTGCCCAACGCTGGTATGTTTGAGGTCTCTAAACAATCATGTTTAATATCCAGAAGTTCATTTTTTAGAACTCAAGAGGATGCTAACACCTAACTGCCAAAATTCATGTTGAGAATAATGATGTCTTATCATAATTTTTGAATAAATACGTCCTGCTTATTAATTAAAATTGTTCTGTACATAAAATGTACTATTACCATGGGTTTTTTCCCCCAGCTAATGAGTCAGAATACTGAGATGGTCACTTATTTTTAAATATTGCAAAGTATATTTGTTGCTTATTGTATGCCATCTCCAGATTTCTATTATTTTTGATTAAGTCCGTCATGAAATATGATGCTATTTTTACATGGGCCATCATCATTCATTAACGTTGATAATTTATGTCCCAGTGAAAGAAAATAGATAACAAGGAAGAAAAAAATTGCAAAGCAAAAGGCTGGTAAATCTGAGAAATATTTTGGATATTCTCCATTTGCTCCTCTGTATCCCTTCTTTCCCATCCTATAGACCTATGAAAGCATTAGCAGGGCTCCTCTGCCTTCTGGCTTCTGGTTGGACAAGGCCAATGGGAGGCACTAGTAGGAGATTAGGGAATGGGAGAAAAGTGAGGTCTGGGTTTTGTTTCCTAGCTCCATCCTCACAGAGCCACAGTGTATTAAAGGCTGTGTTACTTTCCAAGGTCACAGTTCCTGCAGGTGCTCTGCTATAAATGCAGTTCTCTCTGAATTTCAGTCACCTCTCCTCCTCCTTAGTCCTTCAGGTCGTGGAGATAGGAAGCAAATATTTCCTCTACTGCTAGCCCTTGTGGACTCACCTCCCATGTTGATTTCCCTTACCTCTGCCCCATGACTGTTAAGTGTCCTGTCATCAGTCACTCTTTGGTCACTATTTCTTTTTTTTTTTTTTTAAGATTTTATTTATTTATTCAACAGACATAGAGACAGCCAGCGCGAGAGGGAACACAAGCAGGGGGAGTGGGAGAGGAAGAAGCAGGCTCATAGTGGAGGAGCCTGATGTGGGGCTCGATCCCATAACGCCGGGATCACGCCCTGAGCCGAAGGCAGAGGCTTAACTGCTGTGCCACCCAGGCGCCCCCCGGGTCACTATTTCTGAGTGTTCCATCTGTTCCTGCAAGTGTCTGATTGATACAAGTAGAAGGGTGCAAAAAAGAAGGCAAGGCTGCAGCCAGCACTGCTGGCTTTAAGCTCTGGTTTCGCTGCTTCCTAGCTGTGTGACCTCAGGCAAATCTCTTATTCTTCCAGAAGTGCAATTTCCTCAACTGTGTAATGAAGGGCAGTTGAACCAGATTCCAAGCTCTAAAAATTCTATGTTCTGTATTCAACTCAACATATAGAAGTGACTACCCTTATGATATGTCATTAATAAATTTTTCAGTCACTTCCAGAGGGGTGAAAAAAGCAACCCTAGTGGAATTGATGTCAGCACTTAGTAATATTGCCCATGAACTTACGGGACATAATTCATACATTGAAATTGCCTTATTTGGATGTTTCTCCAGTGTTTTCTCCTTTTGCATATAAATGTTATCAAAATAAAGATGTATTCCTTGTCAGTTTTGTTGAAAGGACTCTGTAGACAATCAGGTTAGTTTCAGATTGGTTTTATGTGAAGCACTTTCAGCTACCACTTCACTCAGGCACCAGTTTGGGTATGAAAGATGATTTTTCAGGTTCCTGTTCCAATTCTATTTGGAAAGAATGTTTGTGAAGCATCACTTTTCTGGTTAATAATTGTTTGCTCTTTCATAGGGCCCTATCTACAACCTGCTTCCCCTTGATTACCTAATTGCAAGGTGAGGGAAAACAGAGAGGAAAATGAAAGTAAAACCACAATGATACTGTAGATGCAATGTATGAATGTTTGAAGAATCACTGTATTTTAGTCTGGCCATTTCAGTGGATGGTGCTGCACCATGTTGGTTACATTTTCAGGGCCCAGATTGCTTGATCAGCAGAGCGAATGAAAGTTTCACTATTGTAACCTGGAGAACTGCTGTGGTGGGGCCCCAAGTCTTTGAGCCAGAAACACAAATGATTCATGGGTATGGATGAAGCCAGGTCAGAGAAAGGAGAGCAAAATTGAATATGGCCAAGTGGCAGTAACCTAAAAGAGGGATGCAGGAAAACAATATCTCAGTAAAATGCCAGGATGATGAATTTGTATAGAGTAGATATCTTTTGCATTAAGAGAAATGCTGTCTTCTCACAATATCACTGCAATTGTTTTCAGGAGCTATTCTCAAAATTCCCTTTCATTCAAGGTGTTATTTTACTCTGAGGTCAGGTAATGGAGGATAGACTATTGGAGCTCTTGGTTTCTAGAGAATGTATAATACACATTAACATCTTCTCTTCTATGTTCCTCTATAGAACTCCATACTATCTACTCTGTTCATAGGACTCCTTGTCTGTGTGCTTCAACTGCCAAGCGTTTCCTTTACAGGATTCAGCATGGCATTGAGTGATATCGAAAAATGAATCTTAGGCTTCAAAAGTTACAAAGGCTTGTTTGCTTTATCTGTCTGTCTATCTATCTATCTATCTGATTCAGCAGAGAGGTACAACAGAAACCTATATTGCATTTGTAGCTTAAAGTTATTTGCTAATATCCATTTTCACTGACAGTTTCTAGAAGTTTTACTTCAAAATCACTGTTTTAGAAAGAAATTTACTTTGGTTTCTCTTTTACCCCTTTTTTGGATGATGAATAATACTCCTGCTCAAGATTCACAGGAATCTGATAATGGTTTTGGCTCTAGATAAAGCACGGATGGGAGGGAGATTCACTTTTTACTGTATACACTTTTTTCTGCTATGTTTTTCATGCCATATATTTCTGTTTCAGAAGCATTTTCATGCAACCCCAAAATGAAATAAATACTCCCACTCAATTTATGAGAATTGCTTTTGGATTTGATTTTGACCTGTTTGACTATTTAAGATATGATTTCAATTCTGTAAGCAAAGCTGCCTATGAATCTAAGTACATATTTATTATCAAAATGTTCCTGTTGAAAAGAACAAATCCCTTTCTTGAAATTTCAGTTTTGTATTCATTGACAGGATCTAAGGCACTAGTGATAATCATCACTGACTCTTTCCGTGCCACTCCCTGATCGGTCACCAAATCCTATGTCACTCAAGTCCATTTCCTTTTCTCCAAGTCCAGTCACTGTTCTAGTTTGGGACCTCATTATCTCTTTGTGAGAATACTGAAACTTTGCTTAACTGGTCTTCTTGCCCCCAGGCTCTGACTCTCAACAACACTGCAACAAAATTCAGTTCCCGTTGCCCACAGAACAGTGTTCATTAATCCTTGGCATCCTGGCTCCTACCTACAGTCTCGCTGTGATTTCTCTCAACATTTATTATTTTGATTTTTTTTTCTTTCCACTGTCTGATAATATGTTAGATATTGTGTTAGGACAATACCGGATGGAGTTCCTCTCCCGTAATGTTTACTGCCCAGTGGGGGACAGGGCGTATAATCAGATCATACAAACGTTGATTCAAAAAGGAAGACCAGCACTTTGAGAATGAGTAGCTCAGAGCTAGGAAAGCATATACCTGAGAGACCTGACCTAGTGTTGGGGCTTAGAAAAAGTTTCTTGAGTTTATGTTGCTACAGCAGATATCTGGAAAATGAATTGCAGCCACTTCAAGTGAGAGCTGATGTTGCCTGCAACAGGCCACCTGCCATCCTTCAACCTGTGCAGGTTTTCCTGGGCTTTTGCCCCAAGCTTTTCCTATTTCATTTGTTGTTTGGTAAAAGTTTCTGTTTAATTATCTTACCCTTTTACTTTATGGAGTATTCAACTCGAATGTTACTTCTGAAGACAGTCTTCCCTAACCTTACTTATGGCTCCCGTTCTTGAACCCCATGGTTTAGAAGAATGGCTAGCACTCATCTCTCAGCTTACACATCATTATATATGGATTAATTATTGCTTGGCTTCTGTCTCACCCTTACACGTACATTTGACTATATTTTTCTTTCTATCTCCTGTTGTATTCTCAGAATCCTTTGTATTCTCAGAACCTAAAATGGCACTCAGAACAATGAGAACTTAATATATCCACTGGATCAGGTAATATCTAACAGCATGTGGAATAATTGTTTTAGCCATTTCTTGGCTTTAGATTATGAATACTTACAGATTATCTTTTTTCATAATAGCATTAGAAGAAGTTCCCGTTGTAAGGAAGTGAAATGTTTCAATTATCATTTTATGACTTAGTAGTTTGACACTTGGGATATATTTCCCCCAAAGAGGAAGGAGTATTTGATTTTCACATGTGTAGAGAAAAGGCAGAACTGTCCTATAGAAATAGTCAAAGTTACCTGGGTTCTAATGCTATTTCCAACTTTTACTAACTTTATTATTTGAACCAGTGCTTTCATTTAAGAGCAACTCAGTTCTCTCACCTGAAAAAAATAAGATATAAGTACTTGCCTTGCTTGGTCATTATAAGAATTGAATAAGTAACACATATAAATTGCCTAGCTCAAATAATGCAAGTTCATTATTACATGTTAGCTCTCTTCCCTGTCCTTCCCTCTTCTCTTATGTCCATCACATTGACCTTTCAGGCAACTTTGTCAGGATGAGTGCCTGGCCAGGTTGGAGGATGAGAAGTTCTATGCTTTCCAGGCCCCTGAAAAATAAAAAAGAGGAAACTTCATCATTCACAACATGACATCCACTCTGCTACTCACTCACTTAACAAAAATTGACCTAGCACTCTGTATATGCCAACTAGTCGTCAAGCAGTTGAACAGTCAAACCCTAGGCATATCATTATTTTCCATTTCCAGAGGGGCTTGGAGTAGCTATGGGGAAGAGAACTAGATTCTGAATGAAGAGCCTGATGAGTGGGAATGGGGAGCTAGAGCTGTGGATTTTGCAGCCCAGCTGACTCCTGGAGGACACCAGGCCTTTTCCTGTAGTTTGGCCATTGTGCACCTGCTGGTTATGGGCTCCGGTTAGTAAGGAGCTTTCACTTTTTTTAACCCTGAGCCAGTACAAACCTTGAAGCTCTGGAAGCTTAAACATAACAGACAATTTTGGCACAGTCTCTGATGACAGAGGGGGTGATTAGCTGCGGACCTCATTATCTATGTGGGTAAATGGTGTCAATTCTTCCTATGAGGGAAAGTACAAAAGAACTAGCAAAGTTATTATGTAATTAGGTCTTTACAAAATCTTTTTTTTTCCGGAATGCAACATTTTTTTTCTTTCCTTATCTTTTTAAATGAATTGCAAACTGACAGCATATTTTCAGCACAGAAAATCAAATCAAGATTTGGAATGCGTGTATTCATAGAGAAAAATCTTTGATAAGAAGAATTACTTTTAATTCTTCTGTAATTTGCAAAATAAAGAAGATGTGGTTATTTAATTTGATTTGGTCTTTTGTGTTTGTAAAACTGTGCTCTAGTCTGAAGCAGCTGTGCTGCCTAATGCATTTATGGCTGATGTAGAAGGCTGGGATGTTTATTAATGATAGAGATTTGGAAGAAAAGAGTGGTAGTTATTCTATGCTGTGTTATTTAATATAATTATGAACTTTGCAATTATAAAGCTCCTGTAATCTACATAACACAGGGGGAGGTTGAGTGTTCTGAGGTCACCTGCTGTTGTAGTGACAGTTCTACACCAGCACATAAAAACCAAAAGCAAGTGATGATGATAAAGCCATCCTTTCTTAAAATGTGTGTATATAGATCAAGCTAATGTTACCTATTTTCAAGAAAAGTTATTTTATTTTTTGTGGAATGCAGTAAAAATCCTCATTCACAGGAGTTATAAGTTAGAACTAGCACGAAATGTAACTGAGTATGAAAGATGAGCTTATTGAGAAAATAGTGTGAAGATAATTTTCAGTGAAACACTGTAAGCTTCTTAGGACACTAAAACACTTTTTTATATTTGAGAGTATATTTGATAAAATAATTATAGGTATTAGAATATTTTATAATCAGTAAACTAAAAAGGATAGCCTGAAATGATCTCTCTTCAGTGAACACTTACATAATGCAGTGACAACGACATGGATAAGACTGAGCATCTTCAGTGTTCCAATCAATGCTCCGGGCTGTTATATACCTGATATTATTTAATGTGGTCTTAAATATTGTGAAGTAATTGAGTGTAGTAAAATAGTAATTGAATATGTTTTTGATAGTTATCCTTTAAAATATTCTTCATGTGATTGTATTATGGACTGAGAAGAGTAAAGCATAAAAAGGATTTAATTGTTTCTTAAGGAGGTGAGAATGTGCAGGGAAGGTTGCACTGGATTTGGAGTTAGATCCCAGCAGGGCTGTTTACTTACTTGAGTGAACTACAGCCAGTTACTTAACCTATCTTAGCTCAGTTTCTTCTCTTTAAAATAAGGATGATAATATCTACACCATAAGGTTGTAATAAGGATTAAAAACAATGTGTATACAAGCAATTTGCCAATTACCTTATATATATTAGCCATGCTGAGCATTTAGCTGAAGTTCTCTTTGACCAGTGAGATTTCAATAAAATTAACCTCAGTTTTCATTCCAAGACCAACATTTTGTGAGATACACAATGTCCTATGACCTCACTAATATGTATACATGTATATTTTATATTATTTTAAATTAAAAAAATATTTTTTACAAAATTCCGGGCCATATTTTTCATGGTGATTTTTGACTCAAAATTCTGGTCTTTCTGTCTTTTTCCCTCCTCGGCTTTATTGAGATATAACTGACAAATAACACTGTGTAAGTGTAAGGTATACAATGTCATGATTTGATGTACATATGTATTGTGAAATGCTTACTAAAATGAGGTTAGTTTGAGTCAAAAAATCAATGTCAAAGGGCTTTCCCCTATGTTTTCTTGTAGGGTTTTACACTTTCAAATCTTATGCTTCAGAATCCATTTTGAGTGAATTTCTGTGAGTTGTATAATCTATGGGTCCAATTTCATTCTTTTGCATATAGATATCCACTTTTTCCAGCACCATTTATTGAAGAGACTACCCTCTTCCCATTGAGTATTCTTGGTTGATTTGTCAAATATTAGTTAACCATATATATGTAGGTTTATTTCTGGGCTCTCTATTCTGTTCTATCAGTCTATGTGTCATTTTGACACCAGTACCATACTGTTTTGCTTACCATAGTTTTGTAATATAGCTTGAAATCAGGGAGTGTGATACCCACAACTTTGTTCTTTCCCAAGATTGTTTTGCCTTTTTGGGGTCTTTTGTGGTTCCATACCAATTTTAGGGTTATTTTTTCTATTTCTGTGAGAAATTACATTGGAAATTTTGATGGGGACTGAATTAAATCTACAGATGGGGGCGCCTGGGTGGCACAGCGGTTAAGCGTCTGCCTTTGGCTCAGGGCGTGATCCCGGCGTTATGGGATCGAGCCCCACATCAGGCTCCTCCACTATGAGCCTGCTTCTTCCTCTCCCACTCCCCCTGCTTGTGTTCCCTCTCTCACTGGCTGTCTCTATCTCTGTCAAATAAATAAAATCTTTAAAAAAAAAAAAATCTACAGATGGCTTTCAGGTTCTGTGCATCAAACTCTTGTCCTCTCTTAATCTTATCTCCTCCTTTTTTTCTTTTCCCTCTGCTCATAACCATCCCATATATGGTACTTAATTCCTTATCTTTGATCTCCTCCTCCCTCCCTGAACATAATCACAAGATATGAACCATTCTGACTAAAGGTTTTAGGTGATATAGAACAATGCAAACTAGATAGGAATACATGGAATATAGGGTAATGCAAACAATGAAAAATTGGATGTAAAAAATTCCTATTCCTGTAAATCCTACAGCCACTGCAACACTAAAATTTCTCCAAAGTCTGCTTTTGAAATTTCAAAACCCTACAGCATTTTTGTGTGTCTCTTTTTAGTCCCTTTACCTAGGTCAATAAAATCTCCTTGCTTTCTGTTCTGGAAGCTTCCTCTGCTCAGACTTCTCCCTTAATCTTTCCCTGTTACACAGTTTCACCCAACTCTGGTCCTCTTTGCATAATCTGGCACTCCTGTTTGTGCCTGATTAAACCCTTCTCTTCCATCTACTTTACAAAGAAGAAAGCTTTACGTAACATTTTCTTTCTACTATTAGGACATGTTCCATCTCCCTTAGAGTCCATTTCACTTTATTTATTCTATAAAAGAAGGTACTATGAGAATCTGTTCTAATTCCCCATCACATCTTTGATGTGACAGAGGCTTCCCCCCTCCTCTTTCCCCTGGTTATATTACATTGATGAGGTTTTATAGGAGTGATGTAAAGAATAAGCCTTTCATTTCAAAAGTCTGAGTTGACATCTTGGTCTACCATGATAGTAGCCAAATGATGTTGGGAAGCTTTATTGTCTGAGTAAAATGTAGTAAATAATAATCTCTTATAGTAGGTCTTTCTTATGATAGTTAACTAAAGACAATATATGTATAACTTGGATATGATGCCTGGCACATTGTAAATATTTAACAATGATTGTTTGATATAAATCCACTAATATAATTTGTCCAGTATACACGGACCTCTATCTTGCTCCCTTAGTCCATTCACACATTATGGTAAAAGAAAAGAAGGGATTTAAAAAATGAAGATGAACACTGATAGGTTTCTAGATTCTAACCACCTTGTTTTAGAAAAAAAAAAGTTCTGTAAAGCTGTTTATTTTATAACTTTGTTAATGTCTTGAATTTAAATATATTTGTAAAGAGTCATCACAATATATATCATGACTAAACACATAAAGGTCTTATTGAAATAACAAATTTATAAAGTTAAATGGATTTAGTTTTACAAGCTTAGGTAATGAAGCTATTCATTTCAAAAGAATAAAGTGCAAAAAATCATAATACTGTAGCAGTGGTGTAGCAGTGTGCTTCTATTTGTGTGCTGTAATCCCTTTGCAGTAACCACACATTGCAAAAATATAGAGACAATTTTATTATCTTTTTTTTAGTTTTGAGGTCAACATAATAATAGAAATCTACTTATTGTACATCTATTATGTGTAAAGTGTTTTGCAGGAAATTCAGATGATAGTCATTATTATATAAGGTAGGCTATTGTTTCACAAATAGGAAAACTGAGGCTCAAAAAGTTAGGAAATTTGCTTAAGTCTCCATCTCAAAATTTAAAATCTGACTCTAAAACCTAAAATCCTGCCATCATGCTTTATTAATAAGATACAACAGGAAGAGGGAGTTTTCATTATATATCTTTAGTAAAAAGTGGAAATTTTAGGAACAAGTCTCGTTTGTTGAATCCAAATTTTTAAAAAGATGAAAAAACACATTATGGATTTTTTCCCAAATTTTTCTAAAAACTCTGTATAAGTCACAACATCCCTCCCCATCTCCCTTCTTCCCACAAGTCTTTATTTTGTACCTTTTACGTGTCAAGCACTGAATTAGTCACTATGATACAATGGTGAACAAAATGAGAAATTATGATGTAGAAGTGGAGACAGACCTTATCCAAATGTCATTCCAATGAAAGTAAAATTAGTAAGAGAAGCACTAAAAATGAAGTGCTACATGGTGTTACAAAAGCTTAAAAACTGGGGTGGAGATGGTATTTTGATCTAGTCAGAAACAGTAGAAGAGGATCATTAGTTGTTTAAGTTGTAGTCTACAGGTTGAATGCATGTTAACCAGGTAAATGAGGAAAAAGCATTCATGCAGAAATATGAGCATGCATAAAGTTCCCAAGATTCAAGATGGGAGTGCATGGTGGCACAAGAAACTAAAAGAAAGTCAACATAGCAGATTGAGTTCTCCAGAAAGTAGAATCTGAAATGCTGATTACAGGGTGGGATATTTATTAGGGAGTGCCTTTGGTATTAACACCTGGGAAGGGAGTGGGAAAGAAGCAGAATTGGCCAGAAAGAGAATCCAAGGTGACCTTATGGGAACTATAGAGCTTTAATGGCCCCAGACCTTAGGACCCCTACTTCTATTAGTCATTGGCTATTCTGGAAAGGGTGCCATCTTGTGTAAGAAGGTATTTTTCAGCTGAGGAGGCAATCAATCCCAGACAGGACTGACAGATGAACCTATTTGATAAGCATCCTAACACGTTTGTCTTTGCAAGAGAATCTAGATACAGCATCATCATATCCATTACAGGCATTTTGGCTAAAACCCATAGAGTAAGGTTTCTCAATCTCAGTACTTTTGACATTTTGGACAACTCCTTCATCTTCGTCTTCATCTTTGTCGTCTTCTTTGTCAGAGTTTCCTGTGCATTGTAGGATGTTTAGCAGCATCCCTGGCCTCTAGTACCAGATGCAAATAGCAAATCCCCCTCTCTAGTTGTGGCCATAAAGAAAAAAGAAGAAAGGAAAGAAGAAAGGAAAAAAAGGAAAGGAAAGGAAAGGAAAGGAAAGGAAAGGAAAGGAAAGAAAGGAAAGGAAAGAAAGGAAAGGAAAGGAAAGAAAGGAAAGGAAAGAAAGGAAAGGAAAGGAAGAAACGAAGGAAGAAAGAGAGAGAAAGAAAGAAAGAAAGAAAGAAAGAAAGAAAGAAAGAAAGAAAGAAAGATCTCCAGATGCTGCCAAATGTCCCCTGGGAAGAGTCACATTTTCCCTCATTGAAGAAGAAGATGTAGGGTAGGGTTGGAGAGGTAGGTAAAAACCAGATCATGCATGGCCTTATATGTCAAATCAAGGATTTTTGTCCTTATTCTAAGAGCCAATGAAAGCCAATGAAGTGTTTCTAAGAAAGGGGGTAAGAAGACCAGACTTGTGTTGAAAATACCAATATGGCTCAGAGCAGAAAATAGATTGGAGAAGTGTCAGAATATATGCAAGAAAGACTGTTTTTTTTTGGGGGGGGCTATTTGAACAAGTAATACTAGATGTTTGTAGGGAGGATCTGGTAAAAATGCAAACCTGAAGATAGACTAGAGAGATATTTGGGCTGGATATAAGGAGTCTGAAGGAAAAAGAGCTATCAAAGATGTATCCCCAGTTTTGCCTTGCATAAATGGGTAAAGAATGGTGTTATTCACTGATGTATGGAACACAGAAAGAAAAACAGATGTGGAGGATGAAGATCATATTGTTTTTGAGTGACTTTTCTAAAATTTAAGTTGGAATACCAAGAAGATATTTGGACATGAATCTAGAGTTCAGAAGAGATGCTGAGAGAGAAATGTTTTAATGAGATTGAACAAGAAATTTTCTCTACCCTCAAAGAAGTTGAGGTTATAACCAGTAACTTTCCCATTGCAGTTTTAATTCCTTTTCAGATTCTTGCTAACAGGTTTGCCATAAACATTGATGAAGTTGTCAGATATTTTAAATATTTATCCATTAATAGCAAAACAACACAAACCACAGGGCATGCACTTACAGGTACTTACCCACACTCACATGTACACCTACACACACACACACACACACAGACACACACACACACACACACACACACACACACACACACGACATGAAAAGTTAAAAAGAATAGACCTTAGCAAGATCAGTGAATTTAGATCTTTATTTCTGTGTAGAAATATGTATAATATATGATACCAAATTATTACCATAAGGTGGAAGTATTGGCTGAATTGTTCACCCGGAATTCTGTAAGCCACTAGTGAATCTTGGAAAAGTGTCAAAGATTTCCAATACCTAATATGCCTATTCAAGCAGTAAAGCAGTTATTTCTTCTCTTTCCCCAAAAGAAAATTCTAATATGAACAAAATCCTGGCAAGAGTAGAAAAGAAAGACAGTTAAATTAAAAACATAACTCATACAACAAAGTGGAAGTGCTATAGCTTTTTATAAAGTATTGGAGTTGGCAGACAGCAGCTGCTGCAAGTGTAACTGAAGGCTTCATGTCTGACAGCAGGACCTAGAGGTCAAGGCCAGAAACCTAGTGCTCTGGCCAAATGTACTCAAGCTTTATCCAAATGATAGCATTTGCTTATCCATATCCCAGGGTTCCCCAGTACTTATTTTCTCATTTTACACCTATTCTCAGATCTCTGGCAGTCTGTAGTGTTTCTGACAATGTCATTCTCAAGGCTAAGGAGTCTAGTTGGCCTTGAAGGTCATAATAATTTTATTTTTAATATATACGCTGGAAATACTTGAAGAGACTCAGCCACTAGCCAATTGTTACAGCTAGTAACTATTTTTCCAGAGGATTCTGAATGGAGTAAATTAATCTAATAAAATCAACTCAAAATTGATAACAGGGAAAAAAAAGTAAAGTCAAAGAAATATTTTTAAATCATAATCTGATAATCAGGATATTCTAAAGACAAATGTTTTATAAAGAAGAAAGACTAAGAATATTTCATTCATCATCAGGAAAAGGAGTAACTCAACAATTTTGGAAGCAAAGGAAGGAGATAAATATAGGAACTCCAGTTGTGGCAGCACATTTTCATATGTGAACTGCCAGAAATAACTAAGGCTTGTCTATCACTTCACGTAGACATTACTATCAATCAGATGGCATGTTGAGAGACACAAAAACCCCACTGTTGCAGAAAATACACTCATCATTCTATGTCTTTATCATCATTTTAACAAACCCTCACTGTGAAGTATGCTTCATATATCCATGAGGTGTTTGATGACCAGAGGCTGAACATAGTATATACCAATTTTTCTGTCCTCATTATATCATATCTGGGATAGCTAATGATGGGCACTATTATTTTCATCTTTGTGAATAATGTTTGAAAGGTAGAGAATGATTGTTTATTCAAAAGAGTCACTTAAGTATAAAATCTATTGGGCCCCGACTATGGTGCTTTTATATTTCAGAGAACTTGTGGAAAATCGATCTGCTGAAAATAATGATGCATATTGTTTTCTGACATTTTGTAGCAGGCACACCGCTCCCCCATTTGCATGCACAATGTGCACATTTTTCAATCCAATGAAAAACAGAAAATGCATGTTCTTGCAGAAACTTAGTTCTGAATTGAACAAATCATAAAGGCAGTATTTAATAGATACTTAGTAGGAATAAGAGATATGACTGTAAAAATGAAAAATAATTGTAAAGTATCATGTTCATAATTTTAAATGTTAAAGCTTCTTGATGAAATATTTGATATATTTAATATTAAATGCAAATGGGTTATTAGCTCTGATTCTGCCGATGGTAGACTAGGTAATTTGGACAAAACTTCTCACTGAAAACAACTGAAATAGTTGGACAAAATGCTGTTTAAAATATCTTCTTAAAAGCATCAAAGAGATAACAAAATAGCAAGGATGAACAAGGCTAAAATCTAGGTAAAAATGGAAATCCAAAGAAATGATCTAGTCATTCTGGTCATTTTTGACGTGGGGTAGTGTTATCACATAAAACACAGGATGCCCAGTTACACTTGGATTTCAGATAAAGTAATGTTTTTTAAGTATAAGTATCTCTCAAATATTTCTTGGTGCATACTCATACTAACAAGTTTTTGATGTTTACCTGAAATGCAAATATAACCAGGAATTCTGTAATTTTATTTTCCAAGCATAGCAACTCTAGCCTGGGGTTATCTGCAGTTCTGAAAGAGGCAGCTGAGAAGCTGAGCAGATCAGATTTTTTTTACAGCATCTCAAGAGTATGGAACAGAAGTTAGAGTAAGGAACTGTCAGAGGGAGGAGAAACACCATCTCTTTTGGGCTGGGACCTTGAAAAACTATATAGGAATAAGAGTGAAACAAAAATTAAACCAGCCTCAATATGGACTGGAGCCTATTTCAAGTCATGGAGTGGCCAAACAAACCTCAAATCCTGAAATTGAACTAAGGCCGTCCTGGATTGATAATGCCCAGGACACCATGAAACTTCTTCAGATGGAATCATTACCCTGGGTCTCTAGTCTACAAATACTGTTTAAACAAAATGTTCAACACATAATCAAAGAACCAACCATACCATGAGATAAAGTTATATGAACAAGAAACAGAAGAGAAAAACTAAACAAAGAAGTAGAAACATAAGGACACCAGAAAGAGAAAGGAAAAAAGCAAGGAGACTGGAAGGAAGGAAGGAAAGAGTCTATGCTTTTTATATACAATAGGATAAAAAACAAGATTGCATATGGGAACGGTAATTTATAGAAAGTGATACACCACATTAAAAAACACAGAGAAATTCAAGAAATGGAAAAAAATAGCTGAAATTATGAACTTGGGGAATGAGTACAGGTAACCAGAGGACTAGGAAATAGGCCATGAAATACTCCCCAGAAGGAATACAAAGAGAAAAAGGATTGAAATGCAAATGAAAGAGTAACAGCTGTTCAAAACAGAATGAAAAGATCTAACATATTTACCATTGGAGTCTCAAGAGAAGGAAGAGAATATTTAAAACGATTTTAGCTGAGAATTACCCAAAATTGATAATAAATTCAAAAAGTTCAAAAAAATTTAAAGACAAATAAGTATATACCGATCTAGATATGTGTGCACTTATGTGTCCTCAAAATACTCAGATTAAAATTTACAAAACTAGTAGGAGAAATAGAAAAATTTTCAAACATCTTGTGAGATTTTAACTTTCTCTCTCAGTAATTGATAGACTAAGCAGTTAAAAGATTAGCAAGGATAGAGATTTGAACTATTCAGTTTTAAAAAATCACCTAATGGGACATTTGTAGAACCCTGTACCCAACAACTTCCAAAGACACATTCTATTTGAGCACACTCAAAATATGTGCAAAGACTGACTACATTCTTGGACATAAAGTGAGTCTCAAAAATTTTCAAAGGTTTTAAATTATACATAGGTTGTCTGCTTGCAATGAAAATAGCTAGAAATCCCTAACAGAAAGATAATAAGAAATTAAATATATTTCAATATATTAGAAAATTAATCAATTTATTTTTAAATAAACATGGCTCAAAGAATAAGTCACAATGGAAATTAGAAAAAAATTAGAAGCAAATAGTAATGAAAAATTTCTAATTCATAGAAAAATGGCAGAAAATTAATATGGAAGCATCAATCTAAGAAGTTGAAAATGACAAAAGAAACACTTGCAATGGAGAAAATAATAAAAAGCAGAAATTATGAAATAAATATGAAATTAATAAAGCTAAAGTTTTTTTTTTAAGAGACTGATAAAATTGATAAACCCCTAATGTAACTGATCCAGAATAATAGAATTCAGGAATCACCAGAGTGTCAGGAACATCAAGGAGGCATCATTATAGGGCTTATAGATCGAAAATATAATAAGAGAATATTATGAACAATTTCACATAGATAAACTTGAAAGTTTAGATAATGTGGACACATCTCAGGAAAAATTCAGCTCATTAAAGCTGACACACAAGAAGCAGCTAAAATATGAAAAGTTCTGTAAGTATTAACAAAATTGAATCTATAATTCTAAAACCTTTGTGCAATGAAAACTCCAGACTAAGATGGTTTCACTGGTTATTTCTTTCTAACATTTAAGAAGTATAACACGAATGTTATACAAATTCCACCGAATATTACCATAAGAGGGAAGACTCCTCAACTTGTTCTATGATGACCAAAAATAGACAGGGTCACTTCAAAAAGAAAAATTGTAGGCCAATTCCTGAAATGAACCCGTATATAAAAATGCTAGACAAATTATAAAGTATTTGGGTTTAGAGACCATAAAAAATAGCATTTTTGGTTTGGGCATGTGGTATAAGTTCACTATACCCTTGCTTCTCATGGATGACAACTAAAATCCCTGAAGAAATACAAAAACAACTCCCTGACCTTAATTTGAAAAGTAAACAAAAGCAGGCTACATACAAAAACCTGGATGAATCTCACAAGTGTAATATTGACTAAAAGAAGCCAGGCATAGAATTTTTGTTTTCATAAATTTTAGAAACCAATACAACTAATGCATATGTATAAGGTAAAATTGTAAAGAAAAATAAGAATGTAGGGATGTGAAGTCATGCCAGTATTCTTTTTTACAACTTGGGTGGTGGCTGTGATTTTAAAGCTATACATTCTAGTTTCTGTATTTTTTATTTTGACTTATTTTAATACATAAAAGGCTTAAAAGAAGAAAATATCCTACCTATTCATCTGTAATATTTTCCTCATTATTCTTGATGTGATAGCTTATTCAATCATATGACATGGTCATGTAAGTTTAGTGCATGTAATATTCAAGAGATTTATTAGTTTGAACCTAGAATATATTACTAAAAATAAGGCAGGACTTTTTAAAAAATATTTTCTATGAAAGCAATCCCAATTTAAACTTATTAAAAGGCTCCTCTGGCTTTTTTTTTTTTAAGTTACATACTCACAAAGTCATTGGAATACAAAATGGATCAAAATGACATTTGTAGTCTCAGCAACTCAAAGTTTGCTTGTGTGATTATCTTTTCTCACACCCTTGAGAGAGTCTTCTCAGCTTCAGAAAATGTTCAGCACGAAAGTCTTCAGTAAAGATCTCCTACCGATACAGAAAGAAAAGAGATTTTATAGGTTATGGCTGCATGGTACAAAGGGGAAAGGGACATTTACTGGGAGGCTAGTCATTCACTGGGAAGCTGGCCATCCTGTATCTGTCATAGTTAGCACACTAAAATATTTAATACCATAGGGACATTATAGCTGATGAAACCTTGAGTCACTTTTCTGTGTCAAGTAAATCCTAAAATACCATTAAGTCTTCTGCATTAACTTATTTCAAGGGCTGAAACAGTAAATAAAATTACTGATGGAGTTGGCAAATAGAATTGATTGTCCATTAGGCTCAAAGTAGATAGAATAAAATTAAAATGCTGAAGAACAAATAGATATCTTAAAAGGGTTTAGCTGAATTCTGAAAAGGGATAATTCAGAAATTTTCATGAATTCCCCTATTTCACCATGAGCAGTAGAAGAAACTTTTAAAATCAGCTCGTAATTGTAAATCAGATGTTGTTACATGCTACTCAGAACTTCCCTCATAATTGAAATGAGCTTGAGAGATAAACAGATGCTGAAAGGAGAAACTTGAATAGCTCTAATAGAGCTTCATTTTTCCTGTCTTTAAAAACGTAATTCATGTTTTATTTAAACAAACAAAAATGAATTTAAAAATAGAAATACCTTATAATTCCTCTACCAGAAGTAATAGTCATACTTTGAGGTATAATCTTTTAGATTTTCAGTGATAGATAGAGATCTCTATACATAAAACTAAATTATACCGCACTCATATTTTTAACATATTGCTTCACTTCAAATGTTTTGAGTTGTTTTCCATGTTAGTCAAACTTGTTCCGTGATATAATTTTTCATGGCTGCATGATATTTTAAGAGCTCTCATGTAATTTACTTAACTCATCTCTATTCTGGTCATTTATTATGTTCTATTTATTTATTATATACTACTGTGTTGTCTTTAAGTTAAACTCAGTGTATATTTGTGATTATTTCATTAGAATGCATTTCTAAAAGTGAATGTCTATTTCAAAGTCTGCAGATCAAAAATTTTTAAATATGCATTGCAAAAGACTCCACACATAGAGATAGGAGCTTCTTAAATGAGTCTTTAGCAGCCATTTGATAATATGCATCTCTGAAATGTTGTAAAGTTAGAATCCACTGAGTAGTGGGAAAGGAATGAAGACACCTCTCCCCTAGGGTGAACACATATTTTATAACCTAATAGTCTATAAAAAAAATTCTTGATTTTCAGAATGTAAAGACCACTCTCAAGTCTTAGCATCACAGATTGTTTAATATGTGTTATGGAGGGAAGTTTGGATGACTTTTATACAACATTTTGCCTAACAGTGTGTTAAGATTTTTTCATGCTTTAATAAAAGATTGAGTGATAGATGCATTCGTTATGGGAACATTTTTATAATATATGGAAGTAGCTTAGATGAAGGGAACAAATTTAAGGCTAATCAGGACTTGACAGAAAAAAAAATTATTGGGATTCTAATACACCAATATTTTTGCAAGTGATCTAGAAGTAGAAGTACACAATGAAAGCACCAAAAAGATGCCAACTTAATTTGATTAAATTTGAGGAAGTATTTACAGTTCTGGGAGATTGAGGAGAAATGGAAGAAATCATATTATTCTGCTATAATTACAATGTAGATTGAAGAGGAAATAATTGGAGCCACTCCTGTATGATGATGAGATTTAGGCAGGGATTATAATACAGCCTGAGCATCACTGTAGATTGTCCATTGAAATCACTGTATTGTTTTTTTAACAAATAGGTTTAAAATGTTGATAATTATTAAGGTTTGCTTGAGGGTTTTTGAGAAGAAAAATCTCAGAACAAGTTAGTATATTCCATAAATATTGCATGTAGATCTAATTGCTATACTTTGATTTTTTTTAAGTGGGCATTGAAAAGACCCAGGTAAAATTAAGGAAAATAATCAAAAAATTCGTACATGAGAGTCATCCATTTTAAAAGATAAAGCCTGAGAAGGAATAATTTCTAATTTCTTATAGTTTTGAAAGATCTATAAATGGAAGACACAGCATTATCAATTCATAGACTAGAATTTGGAATGCCACTCTGCCACCTAGACCCTGGTCTGGCTCTTCCAAATTCTAGATGGTTATCTAGGTGTGTTGTCTCTGTATTGCTTTTTGAAGAATTATTTTAAAAGGAAAACAAATGTAAAGATACTGCTACTGAAGCTCACCTGTAGCAATTTATGTAAGAAATAATTCAACCTTATTTCTGCAATTTAGAACATCTATCATGCTAATGACTTTCAATTTGGGTCTTGTTCCAGAAACTATTTTAATTTTTTTATGTTCGTAGTAGCAGATGCGTGTGGCAGGTGTCTCTCTATCAGTGGTCAAGTGGTCCTCTCTTGAATTGCATCTCAGTGTTGGGTTTTGGAATGACTAGTCCAGAAAGAATTCTTGAGACATCTTCGGTATAAAAAATGTGGCTTTATTAAAACACAGGGACAGGACCCATGGTCAGAAAGAGCTGCACTGGGGCTGTGAGGAGTGGCTGATTATATACTTTCAACCTGGGCGGGGGTTAGGGATAGGATAAGTCTGTAAGGAGTATGGAAGCAAGGTTTCCAGGACCTTGAGGGGGCTAGCTCTTGTTAGGAAAAGGTCATTTACTACTGTCTAATAAAACCTTAGCCGTGAGACCCTTCAGATGTATATCGGTGGGCCATATGCTTGGAGGATGATTGCTAACATATATCTTGGGGGGGGTAGAGATAAAGGAAACTTCCAAAGGAATTTTTATATGTTAAAGTAGACTTATAGGACCTGGAAGTCAAGGTAATGTTAAGCTAAGATTGTGTTTTGCCTTTAGCAAAGTATCAGCATTGAGGCATTTGAGTTTCTAAAGGAAGGTCACTTTGCCTGTCTCAAGGATTTGCCAATGGGCTGTAAGTTTTAAGGAAATTTAATTTTTTCTTTTGCCTTTGTTCCCCACATCAATAGCAAATACATGTGGCAGGTCTCTCAATCAGTGGTAAGTGGTCCTCTCTTATATTTTATTTCAGTTGTATCTCGGTTTCTCTTATCTTAAAGATGATCATCGTACTTTATGGGATGTGATCACCTCTAAACTAGAAACTGCCAAAGTGAATTTCTTGTACAACAAATAACTTATATTTTAGGTGAAACCATTTCAAATGTATCAGCCACCCAGTCATTTTTTCATGATGCTATTATTGACAAATATAGAAATTTCATTTTATTGGCACAGGTACCTCACATTTAAGTTTTCTGTATAAATGTCCTGTCATCCCAAAGAGATAGTACATTCTAGTTCAGAGATCATGGCTTGTATTTTTATCCCCACTGTTTAAAACAGTGTATAGCCCATTTTTGTTATTGGTATTTGTGATGATGGTGGTTCTTGTGTGTGTGTGTGTGTGTGTGTGTATGATAATAAATCAAAACAAATGAAAGGTAGCTTTCCAAGATGGAGAGAAAATGGGTTAATTCATTTTCTGAGTTAGTAAGAAAGGGAAAGAAACATTTATTTAAACATCAACCAGGAACTATTATACATATTTCACCTATGTAATTTTAATCTTTTAGATTAGTGCTTTAAAATTTAGTGTGCTTATGAATAACCTGGAGATCTTGTTAAAATGCAGATTTTGATTCGGTAGGCCTGGGATGGGACCTGAGATTCTGCACGTCTAACATTCTCTAGGTAATGCTGATGGTGCTAGTCAGCCTATGACGCTTTGAGCAGTAAGGTTTTACACAACTCTAAGAGGTAATATAATGTTCATGACCGCATTTATGATGAGAACAATAGTAGTTGAACATACACCATCTTACTGAAATAAAAATTCTGCGAGATTGGTAAAACAGATCTAGTGAGTAAACAAAAATAAGTTGAAGAATAATAAAATAAATATAGCTAGGGAAGAAAACTCACCACACTGAAAATAGGTTAAACCTGAAAAGTTTCTACACATGCTCCTTTCCTACTCAGCTAAAGTCTAGCTAGGATGGGTTTTCTTTGCATTAAGGCAGTATTATAATGGAAGACATTTATCTTTTCTTTAAATCCTCAGCACCTTCTGTCAACAGGATGCTTAAAATCACTTTTCTTCAAGCTTTCAGTGGTTAGTCTGTACAGTGCCATATGCTAGTGACCTTTGATAATTATTTGAAAGGTTCCTCAGTTGAGTCTCAAATGCCGAATCAGTAGTCATGTGTCTGCTCTAGAAGCCCTCAGGCTGAACTGCCAGAAGAACAAGCAATCTCCTTTTGATTATATTGGTTACAACACTATCCCATTCTTAAAGTTTGCCACAGGAAGGGCTGCTTAAGTTCAAAGTCAATGGGTCCAAAGTCACTCAGTATAACATCTCCAAACACAATAGATTTATAAGCACTAAGCTCTGGAAACCTATCTTCCCTGGAAGTAGCAAGTCTGCCTATGCTAAGTGCAATCAAGTCAATTACTTTTAACATTTCTGAGGCCACTATCCTGAAAGTGCCAGACTAGGGGCTCCTGCTAACTTTTATGACAAAGTTCACTGAGCTAAAGACTGTGCTAGTCCGCTTTTTTATGCAGATAAATTAAGTGAAGAGGGAGGGAAGAAATAAAAATGCTGTCATTAAAGGGTAGTCAGTGAGGAGTCAGTTACCTTGAGGCAATGGAACCATGGGTGTGTTCCTACCTTTAGGGGATAGTCTGTAAGAAAGAGAGTGTTATCCAGTGTTAAGGCAAGATTGACTTCCTGTGGGAGTGCTTATTACTTCCTATGGTGGGGGTGGGGGGAGGATTACTTTGTGATATGCCCTGAAGAGTGACTTACATCTTTGGGCCTTTCAGTACAGTAAAAGTCTCTTAGAGAAAGGCCTGACAACATGGTGTTCAGTTTTCTTCTGCTTTGAGAAAGTTGACGCTTCTTGCTAGTTTTAATAACTCATTCTTACAGCACTGTGGAAAGGGAAATAAATGGGGCCACAGAAGTTTGCCTCCAGTTTATCTGTCATAAACATAGATAAACTACAAAAAGTCTGTATGTTAATGGAGGATTTTCCAAAGTTAACGGTAAAACCGTTGTATAGACTGGGCTCTACATCATCACCTATCTTGTCTTTTTTTGTTCAGCCGTTTCGGATTTTTATTTACATTCTAGTTAGTTAACATATAGTATAATATTGGTTTCAGGAATAGAATTTAGTGACTCTTCACCTACATATAACACCCAGTGTGCATCATAACAAGTGCCCTCCTTAATACCCATCACCTGTCTAGCCCATCCCCCACCGACTTGCCCTCCAGCAACCCTTAGTTTGTTCTCTATAGTTAATGGTCTCTTACAATTTGCTTCCTTCTCCCTCTCTCTTTTTTTTCCCCATCCTGTATGTTCATCTGTTTTGTTTCACATATGAGTGAAATCATATGGTATTTGCCTTTCTCTAACTTATTTTGCTTAGCATAATACTCTCTAGCTCCATCCGTGTCATTGCAAATGGTACGATTCCATTCTTTTTGATGGCTGAATAATATTTCATTATATATATAATATTATATTATTACATTATATATGTGTGTATATATATGTGTGTGTGTGTATATGTGTGTATGTATATATATGTATATATATATGTGTATATATATATGTATGTGTGCCACCCCCAGGGGGACATATATATAGCTGCTACGTCCAGTTTCACTGCACCCCAGTGATGCCTGGCGTGTCCTTGGTCTCAGTTTGGGACAGCTGGCCATGAGCAAAGCAACTGGCTGTCACATCATAGACATTTAATAAACGTTTGCAGAAGATATAGATAGATAGATAGATAGATAGATAGATAGATAGATGATAGATAGATAGATAGATACCATATCTTCTTTATCCATTCATCAGTCGATGGACATTTGGGTTCCTTCCATAGTTTGGCCTATCTTGTCCTTGCATTCAAGAATATTAAACCTTGAATATAGGTGAACTCCATGCCCTCTGACACAAAGATGTGGTCTGATCTTTGTGACTGTGGCCCCAATCCTATTCTTCCTTACTATTGTTGCTCATTAGTTTCTATGATTTAAGTTAGTGGTCAGGTTTTATATAGGAACTGATTGCTACATTTACTCATATATTGCACACTTGTTTTTATAACCATTTGTCAAACTGAAGAAACTACTCACATTGTTTGGGAAGTGAAAATAATTTCTCTAAAAGAAGAAATTTGCCTCATATAAGTAAATGAACCACCCATAATTCTAAATTTCAAGTAAGTCTTTTTTTGGGGGGGGGTGTAAAAATTATTGGTTTCTAATTTAATTTTGAACTTTTGCAACTTATTATTTTGCTCCCCCAACCATAATTTGTATCCTTTATTTCCATCATGGAAATTAATGGAACCATCACTAATTAACTCAAGCCAGAGACTTGGAAACTATCCTTGACTCCTTAATTCTCACCCCTCACATTCAGCGGGTCATGGTTCTGTGAATTCTGCATGTTAATGATCCCTTGAATCTTGCTTTCACTGCAGCTATAGCCTCAGCTGGCTATGAAGAAACAAAGACCGCTTCCTCATATCCCTCATCACAAGGGCTGTAAATGAAGTTAGAAAATCTAAGGAAGCATAGCGTCTTTTATGTCAGAAAACTCAGTCATCCTGGAAATTATGCTTGGCCTTCATGATGGAGAGCATCCAGTTCTTCCTAATCCATTACATGAAATGACATTAGCTCTTCAAATAGACCATGCCAGCTGCTAAAAGCCATTGTAGGTTTGTCGCCTGTATTTCCCCAGAGCGAATTTCCTCCTGTTCATAACTTTGTGTCCTACTACTCAGTCTAATTTACATAGTCCAACTCCCAGGGAGCAGTAGTACTTTATTCCCGGGTTCTATACATAGCCCAGTGTATTCAAATCTGTAATTAAAAACCACAGCCTTATTTATCTTTTACTATGCATATTATGGCTCAAGCCTGCTGAGCACAAAATAAATAACACTTTAGAATTAAGAATTTTTAGGTCTATATTCAACAAAAAGGGGCTGTTTTCTAGTATATAGTATCATTATATCTTCCTAGGATAATATCTATAAACTAATTTATTTGTAACTGAAAAGCCAGATTGTTTGGTTTGTTGGTTGTTTTCCTTAAGCAGCATGCTCACAAAGAGAGTTCTCCTGAATGTAGGCCATTGCTTCTTCAATATCTAATTATTACAATAAGTAGTGCATCGCTGTGGTACCTTGCATACATCAGTGAATATGCTTCAGCAATTAAGGACTCTAGGTCCTGGAGAGTGAAATAAACATCCAGAACTTTTATGACTTATTGTGACCAAGAAATAGTCTTCTCCACTATAGTAGAAAATTTTAAATAATAATGTTTATAATTATTTGATGTGGAAACATGGTTATTTTTCCTTTCCATTTCCAGACTGAAAATGACATTCTCCTCAAACACTGACTCTTAATAACTTTAAAAAAAAACCAGGCAATCTTTTTGGTATAATAATACCTACGTTAGTATGGTTCATTTATGTTTTCAAATCATCCCCAATATACTTGACTATCCAGTTCTAAGTAATTGTATAGGCTAGATGTTATATCCCGAATTTGACAGATTAAGGAAAAAGATACAAAGATTGAATTGCCCAAACTGTAGACAAACCTTCTAATCTGAGAAAGGCAACACTACTTCATTCTCAGGGGATTTTCTTGCGCGCACGCGCATACGCGCGCACACGCGCGCACACGCTCTCTCTCTCTGCATGCATATGCAGATACACACACACACACACACACACAGATAAATACAAAATACAATACAAGCTGAAAAATTTTAGTATGTTTTAGTTTTCTATCTACATATTGGTACTTGAATAGATTATAAAACTCTCTTTTACTTATCCTAAATGTGTGGTAAAATTGCTATAGTATTTCTAAATGGGCTCTTCAGCTTGGATTTATTCTTATTTTCCTCTTCTGACCTATAGCTGACAAAGTCACATAATTAAATCTGAAGAAGTAGCAAAATAGCAAATCTTTGAGTATGGTAATTTGGTGGGGAAACTGCCATGTTTATAGTCACCTTTCTCTAATTCTGGTCCTCCTATGATTGAGCACTGGCTATATAAAATAAAGCTTTGTGATCCAGTCCATTGATAGATGATCCACACCTTGGAATAGCCCTTGAAAGAGCTTAACATGAAGAGTTAGCAAATACTTTTCTGTTGAATGCAAACCTTATCAGTGCCTCTAGTTTTTTTTTTTTCCACCTGTGATTCCAATGTTTACTTATAAATAAAACATTATGGACATATTTTCATCATCCTAGGTCTTGATATAAGAGTTCCTTGTAGGGATGGACTTGTTCACTTGGGAAAAGCTTTAATAAGTGTGTAGGCCTGCCGAGTAGAAGGAATATTACACTGGAGCCCTGGTTATATAGTAAGGGGATTCTACTTAACACTCTCCACAGACCCTGCAGAAATAACATTAAACATTAAAATTCCTGCTTTGTAGTAAAATGAGAAGTGTGGATCAAAAATTTATCAAATAACTCAGTGTTCACTCTAATGAACATCCCATTACATAGTGAGATAAGTACTCAAAGAAAAGAAACATTATTTTATGAGAGTATATCATCACGGAAACTGACCTAGATTTGATAAAGCTTCTCTGAGGAAGTGATGTTTGATGTGAGCTCTATTAGATGAATTAGAATTACCTAGAAAATGTAAGCAAGGAAGAAGAGTAGAAAGTTAAGGGGACTAATGGTAACTGATGCTAGAGAGATAAGTGTCAAATATTTCAGGGCTTTATCATTTTTGAAATTATACTAAGATAAAAGGGAGCTAGGAGCTTCATGAGATTTGTGACTTGGAAATATCAATGTTCAGAGAGCACTAGGAGTATGGTTAAAGCTACTTCAAATGTCCCATTGGGAAATAATGGTAACATGAAGTAGGATTGTGGCAGTGGACATAGTATCCTAAAAATTGAAGTACTAGCTAACGGACATTAAGGAAATTTTTCTTCTAGGGACCTCTAGAGAGAAAGAATGAGAATAAACAATCAGAAAGGGAGACAGACCAAGTTATCCTTGACTATTTCAACTCAATTTATACCCTATACCCTGTATAGATATCTTCTTTACACATTTTGGAAATATGTAATGCTTAGGGAAAATATTGCTTGTATGATGTGGATTTTATATACTCATTACCTTTTATTAAATATTTGTGCATGGATTTTCTCCCTTAAAACCATTAAAATAAAATATTTTCTGAGTTTGTCCTTTCTAATGTTTTCTACCTTAGATAAATAAAGGTACGTGGCAAATATTTTTTGACAATTAAAAAAGTTAAATCCCCTAATGTTACAAGATTTCCAGTTAAGGGTTTTAGATAAAACCAAGTTGAATCTTGAGAAATTTCAGGTATATGGAGGGAATATCTAATTCCAAGCATTCAGAATTGCCAATATATACTTTTTTTTTCTTTTTGACTTTAACAAACCTCTTATTATAAAACACATTTTGGTGATTAATGACCAGCTTGCACTTTGCCTTTATGTTCGTATGGAATCGGATGTTGCATTAGAAGAAAGTTTGTAATGTTATATTATTATTTTATAAAATTCATTTCAAAAAGGGAGTTATTAATTTGGCAAAGAAATCAAATTCCTTTTTAATTCCTCCACTTGGACCCAAATGATATAGAAGATAGATATTTCTTCTATTCCAAATTCTAAACTTATTAAATCCTTGAGTAACAGATTACAAGGATCCAAAAATCTCTGTTGCCTTTGCTTTTCATCATTGGAAATTAAAGTAGTTTCCACTACTTGAAGTTGTAATATACAGTATTGGTTTCAGAATTTTTTAGGGCAAATTTTCTCTTATTTCAGTTTTATGTTACAAAAATATAGTTTTTCTGTAGATTCAGTTTTCCTTAAATTCATGTTTATTTATAAACCAGGAAACATGTTTATAATTAGGATATCAAATAATTGTTGAGTCTATCAAAATCACAAATTCTGTGTGTACGTGTGTTTGTATATATAGTGTTTAAATTCCTGAAGTACTCTTTGTATTTTTCCCCCAAACTATCTGCGTGGAAACAAACATTCATAAAATGTCTAACTCGGTACTAGGTGAGTATCAGTTGTTTTATTTAGCGAATTAAAGTCTAATGACCTTTGTAATAAGCGTTTTATAATCATTACAGATAAGGAAATTGAAGCTCAGAGGGTAAGCAATTTGTCTAAAATCACATAAAACTAATAAGTAATGGACCTGGTCTAAAATGTGAGATCTAATCCTAAACTCCATTTTCCTTTGTCTATAAAAACTACTTATAGGTGATATTATTATAGTATACTAAACAAGTCAGTTGATTCTTTTCCTTGCTCATTTACTTATTTGATTTGATGGGTTATCCTGTCTTAATAATTAGTATAGAGGAAAGGGAAATAAATTGTTTGATTTTCATGTGGAAATGATTGTCTTTTACAGACCTTCTGGGAAGCATTATTTTTCTTGTTTATTACATTTTCTGTGACCTAAATAGTCCTAAATTGCATTTTTCTCCTTTTTCTCTAGCAGTATGGATTAAGACTTAGGAAAGCTCATACTATACTACTAAAGGAAANTACATAAAGGAAATGTATATCTTTCTTTCAAAAACAGCCATATACCCCAGAAATCAGCTTGTCCGCCCCCCCCCCCCACTCTTCTACTTAGAGAGATGATGCAACCTGAATCTAAGCATAACTAAGGAAAGCAAAAGCCATCTCTTTGGAATTAGAACTATCAGAAAAGAAGAAACTTTGCCAGTAGACAATGAAAAATGAAAAGCTAATCATGATTTTAAAAACTAAAGGATGAAGAGTTAAGAGGATAGAGAGGAGACCAAAGGTCATGGATGGGTGGGTGATGAGATGGCTTCCTCTGCCTTGTCTAAATGGATAGAAAACTCTAGAACATCCACCCTCCCTGAATAGTTAGCATCATCCTTAAATGTATGGAGAGAACCAAAAGGAGATGGACAAACTGCATCAATTCTACTCTAGTTAGGTTCAGGGCTCCAAGAATCTATCACTTATAGTGTTATTTAAGATAAGTTGATTTCCTGTATGCTTCAGTGAATACATGCTAAGTCTTTAGTGTATGCTAAAAAAAAATAGTAGCTTATTTCAGTTTTTTATATGTGTATCCAAAGGCAAGCTAAAGCCTCATGAGAAGTTTTAGTGTGAGTAATCCTATCATGTAGGGATCATCCCTTCATGGAGTAAGGAGATTACAACAATTGTGAGACCAAAGTTGAATGCAGTCTAATAAATTGTCTACAAACCTGTAATAGTCCAGGACAAGTTATGTGTCCTCACCTTTCCTCAGCCGCCAAATGCCATTAACATTCAACATAAAGATGTGACTATGGAGATTCATGATGACAGATATTGCATGGCTTGCTTAAAATGCGAGGAGAATTTCCCATAAATGAAATATAATATGAGAGAAGACAAAAAAGAAAAAATTATCAAAACTAGGGAAATTTGGGGAAACCAGCACAGAAAGTAGAACACCATTTAAGCAACTGAGGAAAGAATGCACAGAATTGGAACATTGTATTTGATGCCATTACCATGGTTGTTACAATTCTAAAATTATTATGATGTTACCAATTTAAGTGAATGTCATAGAAATTCTCCTCGCATACTAGCTTAGGTGTATTTGAGGTATCATATATCTAGTTATTTTAATTTTCTCTACATGCCATGACACTGAGGTAATCAGACCTATAGGTTCTTACACATAACTCATCTTTTTAATCCACAAAGTGCTTCTGTTATATTAACTAAAATTTTTAAGATTATTTGTATCAATGCCAATAATGAAATATCTCTGAGGAAAAATTAAATTACTTAGATTTATTTTCACTTTTTAAGTAATTGTTTTCAGAAATCTTTCAAGAGAAGTATATGCACCAAATGATAGCATTAAACCTGTATGTTCAAATCTGATGGAACCTTAGAGAAATCAGCTAGCTCAAACGCTGTCCCCCACAGCTACCTCAGTGCCCACATACCTATAACTTCTGGGAAAATGAGTCCTAGGAGAGTTAGTAAGACTCTTCTGTGGACAAAAAAAAAATCAGTTTGAAGCAAAGCAAAACTCTAACTTAAGACTCTTGGCTTCAAATCTAGAGTTCCTTCTATAACTTTGCATAAATTATTCCATCCCATTGTGCTTCTTGCCAGTAAAAAGGGAATACTGGTAGAGCCTTCCTCACTGGATTAAAGATGTTAATGCAAATTGAGTACTTAGGTTCATGCCTGGAACATTTCAGGCTGTCAATATTAGCCCTATGGTTAGCACCCTGTTTTGCCATTTGCAACAAAATTTTAGAAATAAAATAGAAATTCTTTTAAAAAATTGTCACATGAAAAGGGAGGGTGGAAGGAAAGGAGTCACTTGTCTGTACAAAGGATTAAATGTTGTAGAATATTTAAAAAGCCTTCTTTATCTGGTACTGCAGTTTTCCTTAAGGAAGCAAAGTCGATGCCTTGTTATCAAGACAGGGTTCAGATGAAATACTGCAGTGGAGTCTGTGTTAGTTTTATCATTTTAGACTATAGGTAACTTTTTATGAAAAATGCACAGTTCGGCTGCAACCAGGCTATGTGGGGCCTGAAACTCATAATTTTGAGGGCCTTCTTTAAGGAAAAAAAAGTGTTTTTTAGAATGCAAAAATAAATGACAACTAGTTAATTTTAAAATGCTGATAAATATCAAAATAGCCCCAAATCCAAAAAAGTGATATAATATTTGTATTATTTCTTAAAAGATTTTATTTATTTACTTGACACAGAGAGAGAGAGATAGAGAACACAAGTAGGCAGAGCAGCAGGCAGAGGGAGAGGGAGAAGCAAGCTCCCCACTGAGCAGAGAGCCAGATGTGGGGCTTGATCCCAGGACCCCGGGATCATGACCTGAGCTGAAGGCAGACGCTTAACTGACTGAGCCACATAGGTGCCCCAGTATTTGTATTATTATACAACAGACACACATCTATGAAACTTTTTTCTTTCTTTTCTTCCCTTCCCTTTCCTTTTTTGCCTTTTCCCTCTTTCTCCTTCATTCCTTTCTTCTTTCTTTCTGCTACATGCCCTTGATCACCTCTTAAATAACGGCAATACAAACTTCTGAGCCCTGAAGGGAAACAAACAAACAAAAAAAAACCTTGAGAAAGTCTGAAAATCCCAAATATTATGAATCTAGTTTAGATGGATGAGAATTTCCCAAAGCAAATGAGAGCAGGATGTAATAAAAATACCCTATCTGATTTAATATTAAAAATGGGAAGGGTTTAGCCTAAGCCATGCTGAGGCTTTGGCCACATATACAACTAGAAAGTGTATGACCCTGAAGAAAGTAGAATGGGACCTCGTGAAACTAAGCTGGTTTTCCCAGAAGTGCCAGATAATGGGGTGTACAAAGTCTAATGCAAGCTAGTTTGAACAGGCATCTAAGAGGATGGAGAAATGAAGACCATTCAGAAAGAGAATCTGCATCAATTATGACCTTTATCAGTGAGCATGGGCAGTGAATGTAGTTGGGATACCAGACACCAGATACAGAGGAAAGGACTGATGAGAAGTCTCAGCAGGTCTTGGGGGTTTCATGTTCTACTCTTGTATCTCACTCAACTCATTGGCTTTTTTACTTGCCTGACAAAACCCAACTCAAAACTCCTTTTTTTTAGGTACCCAAATTGGAAAGGAAGAAGTAAAATTATCATTGTTCACAGATGACAAGAACTTATATTTAGAAAACCCTAAAGGTCTCCTTCTCTCCCTCCCTCTCTCTCTCTCTCTCACACACACACACACACACACACACATACACACACACATATTCACATGCCATTAAGAGCTAATAAACAAAGTTGACAAAATTGCAGGGTACCAACTCAACACATAAAAACCAGTGTGTTTCTATATACTGACAATAAACAACCTGAAATGGAAATTAAGAGAGCAGTTCCACTTACAACTGCAACACACACACAAAAATAAATAAATAAAATGCTTAGGAATAATTTTAACCAAGTAAGGGGATGATTTATACATTGACAGCTATAAAAAATTGCTGAAAGAAATTAAAGAAGACTTAAATAAATGGAAAGACATTTTGTTTATGGATTTAAGTCTTACTAAATTAAGATAACAGTATTACCTAAAGCAATCTGCAGATTCAATGCAAGCCTTCTCAAAATCCCAACAATGATTTTGCAGATATGGGACAAACACATCTTAAATTCATATGGAATTTCAAGTTACCACAAAAAGCTAAAACAATTGTGAAACTACAGTTTCAGTACTATAAACTATAGTAATCAAATCAGTATGGTACTGGCATAAAACCAGACTTATAGAATTATAGGCCAATGGAATAGAATAGATGGCCCAGACATAAACCTTTGCATATCAGGTCTGCCTTGTTTTATTATGCTTAACTTTATTACAGTTCACAGATATAGTGTTATTATTTTTATTTCTTTTTTACAAATCGAGGGTTTATGGGAACCCTGAATCAAGCAAATCTATTGCCACCATTTTTCTAGTAGCTTTGCTTATTTGGTGACTGTGTCATATTTTGGTCATTCTCACAGTATTTCAAACTTTTTTTTTTATCATTGTTGTATTTGTTATAGTGACCTGTGATCAAGGATATTTGACATTACTAGTGTAATTGTTTTGGAGCACCACAAACCATGCCCATATAAGATGACAAACTTAATTGATAAATGCGTATGTTCTGACTGCTACACAGACTGGCCATTCCTCTGACTTTCTCCCTTTTCTCAGGCATTCCTATTCCCTGATATGCAACAGTATTTAAATTAGGCCAATTGATTGCTAATGGTACAATGGCCCCTAAGTGTTCAGTGAAAAGAAGAGTTGCACATCTTTCACTTTATATAAAAAATGGTTAAGCTTATGGAGAAAGGCATGTCAGCAGTCAAGATGGGCCTCTTGTGCACAGTAGTTAGCCAAGTTGTGAATAGTTCTTGAAGGAAATTAAAAGTGCCATTCCAGTGAACACAAAAATGATAGAAAGTGAAACAGCCTTATTGCTGATTTGGAGAAAGTTTGAGTGGTCTGGATAGATCAAACCAATTATAACATTTCCTTAAGCCAAAGCTTGATCCAGAGTAAGGCCATGACTCTCATCAATTCTATGAAGGCTAAGAGAGGTGAGGAAGCTACAGAAAAAGTTTTGAAGCTAGCAGAGGCGATTCGTGAGATTAAGGAAAGAAGCTGTCTCTATAACATGAAAGCGCGAGGTGAGGCAGCAGGTGCTAATGCAGAAGCTGCAGCAAATTTTCCTGAAGATTGAGCTAAGATAATTCACAAAGGCAGCTGTATTCAACAACAAAGTTTCAATGGAGGCAAAACAACACTATATTGGAATTAGATGTCATCTAGGACTTTCATAGTTAGGAGAAGTCAATGCCTGACTTCAAAGTTTCAAAGACAGGCTGACTCTTTTGTTAGAGGCTAATGCATCTGGTGACTAAGTTGAAGCTCATGCTCATTTACTATCCCCCAAATCCTAAGAATTATGCTTAATCTATTCTGCCCATGTTCTGTAAATGGAACAACAAAGCCTGGATGACAGCATATCTGCTTACATGTTTTACCCCAAATTTAAACCCATTGTTGAGAACTACTACAAAAGATTCCTTTCAAAATATTACTGCTCATTGGCAATGCACCTGGTCATCCAGAGCTGTGATGAAGATATACAATGAGATTAATATTGTTTTCATCCCTACTAACAACCATTCTGTAGCCCATGGATCAAGGAGTAATTTCAACATTCAAGTCTTACTAAGAAATATGTTTAATAAGACTATAGCTGCCATAAATAGTGATTTCTCTGATGGATCTGGGCAAATATTTGAAAACTTTCTGGGAAGGATTCACTACTTGAGATGCCATTAAGGATGTTTGTGATTCATGGAAAGAGGTCAAATATCAACATTAACAGAGTTCGGAAGAAGTTGATTCCAGCTCTCATGGATGACTTTTAGAGGTTCAAGACTTCAGTGAAGGGCATTACTACAAATGGGTTAGAAATAGCAAGAGAACTAGAGTTAGAAGTGGAGCATAAAGATGGGACTGAATTGCTGCAATCTTTTGATAAAACTTTAACAGATGAGTTGCTTATTTTTTTCTTTCATTAACTTTTTTTAAAAGTTAATTCCAGTAGTTAATATAAAGTTATATTAGTTACAGGTGTACAGTATAATGATTCAACAATTCTATACATTACTCAGTGCTCAGTGTGATAAATGTACTCTTATTCCCCTTCACCTATTTACCCATCCTCCCACCCACCTCCCCTCTGATAATCATCAGTTTGTTCTCTATAATTAAGAGTCTATTTTTTGGTTTGTCTCTTTTTTCTTTGTTCATTTGCTTTGTTTCTTAGATTCCACATATGAGTGAAATCATATAGTTTTATTTGTTTTTCTCTGTCTAACTTACTTCACTTAGCATTATACCCTCTAGATCCATCCATGTTGTTGCAAACGTCAAGATTTCATTCTTTTTTATGGCTCATCAATATTCCATTATATTTCATTCCATATATGTGTGTATATATATACATACACACACACACACACATTCCATATATATATATATATATATATATATATATATTACATCTTCTTTATCCATTCATCTATTGATAAATACTCGGATTGCTTCCATAATTTGGCTATTGTAAGTAATGCTACAATAAACATAGGGAAGTCATACAACTTTTTGAATTAGTGTTTTCATGTTCTTTGGGTAAACACTCAGTAGTGGAATTACTAGATCATACAGTGATTCTATTTTTAATTTTTTGAGGAACTTCCATACTGTTTTCCACAGTGGTTGCACCAGTTCCCATACCCACCAACTGTGCACAAGAGTTCCTTTTCAAATGAGTTGCTTCTTACAAGTGACCAAAGAAAGTGGTTCTTGAGATGGAATCTACTCCTGGTGAGGATTGTGTGAAGATTGTTGAAATGAAAACAGAAGATTTAGAATATTACATAAACTTAGTTGATAAAGCAATGACAGGGTTTGAGAGGATTGACCCCAATTTTGAAAAATATCCTACAGTGGGGAGATGCTATCAAACAGCACCACATTCTATAGAGAAATTTTTCATGAAACAGAGTCTATTTATGGAGGAAACTTCATTGTTGTCTTACTTTAAGAAATTGACACAGTCACCTCAACCCTCAGCAACCATCGCCCTGATCTGTCATCAGCCATCAATATCAAGCAAGACCTTCCAACAGCAAAAACATTATGACTCACAGAAAGGTCAGATAATGGTTAGCATTTTTTAGCAATAGTTTTTTTTTAATTTAATTTAATTTTATTTATTTTTATTTTATTTTATTTTAGTTGGGGGAGAGAGAGCAAGAGTGGGGTAGGGGCAGAGGGAGAAGCCGACTCCCCACTAAACAGGGAGCCTGATGTAGGACTGGATCTCAGGACCCTGGGATCATGACCTGAACTGAAGGCAGATGTTTAACCAACTGAGCCACCCAGGTGCCTGTTTAGCAATATTTTATAATTAAGGTACATACATGGGTTTTTGTTTTTGTTTTTTAGTGATAATACCATTGCACACTTACATTGTAGTATAAATAGTCTTACAGTTTGCACTGGAAAACAAACAAAAAAATCATTTGACTTGTTTTGTTGTGGTTGTCTGGAACAGAACCTGTAATATCTCCAGCATATGCTTATATGGTTAAACGACTTGTGACAAGGATGCTAAGACCTTTCAATGGATAAAGAGCAGTCTTGAACAAATACTACTGGGAAAACTGGATATCCACATGTAAAAGAATGAAGTTGGGGGATGCCTGAGTGGCTCAGTCAGTTAAGCGTCTGCCTTCAGCTCAGGTCATGATCCCGGGGTCCTGGGATTGAGTCCCACATCGGGCTCCTTGTAGGGAGTCTGCTTGTTTGTGCACACATGGTGTGCTCATTCTCTCTCTCTCTCTCACAAACAAATAAAATCTTTAAAAAAAAAAAAGAATGAAGTTGGACCCTTACCTTGCACCATATTCAAATATTAATTCAAAATGGATCTAAGGCCTTGATATAATAGCTAAAACCGCAGAATTCAAGAAAACCTAGGGCAAAACCTTCATGATATTTAATTTGGTAATGATTCCTTGCATATGACACCAAAAACACAGGAAAGTAAAGAAAAAATAGATCAATTAGACTTAATAAAATGAAAAGCTTTTGTGCATCAGAGGGCACTACCAAGGGAATAAAAATGCAAACTACAGAATGGGAGAAAATATTTGCAAATCATATATCTAATAAGAGATTAATATCCAAAAAATATTTTAAAGTGTCTAAAACTCAGCAACAAAGGAAACAATTCAATTTAAAAATGAGCAAAACTTTCAAATAGGTATTTCTCCAAAGAAGATATACAAATGGCCAATAAGCCCATGATAAGATGCTTAACATCATTAATTATTAGGGAAATAAAATCAAAACCATGATGAGATACCACTTCACACCCATTATGATGGATATTATTTTTAAAAAGGCAGAAAATAAGTGTGGGCAAAGATGAGGAGAGGATGGAACTTTTGTGCATTGTGGAAACGTAAAAAGCTGCAACCATTGTGGAAAATAGTATAGTATTTCCTCAAAAAATTGAATATAAAATTATCATATGATTTAGCAATTTTATTTCTGGGTATATACCTAAAATGTTTGAAAGCCAAGACTCAATTACATGTTTGTAAACCAATGTTCATAGCAGCATTATTCATGATAACCAAAAGGTGGAAAAACCCAATTTTCACCAACAGAAGAATGGATAAGCAAAATATGATATGTACATACAGTGGAATACTACTCAGCCTTAAAAAGAAATGAGGTTTTTACACATTCTACAACTTGGATGAAACTTGAAGATATTATTATATGTGGAAAAGCTAGATGTAAAAGGTCAAATATTGTGATTCCATTTCTGTGAGGTATCTAGAATAGTCAAACTTGTAGAGAGAGAAAGTAGAATAATGTGTTTTAAGGACAGTTTATAAATATAGTAATAACTGTGACTAACATGCTTAGTGTACCAACTTGCAAAAATGAATAAGACATAGACCCACCTATAACAGGGCTCATGTGAAGCAGACACGTGTACAAACAATCAGGCAATACCACAAGTATTTTGTTATATGAACAAAGAGCTTTTAAAACACAGAATACAGGGCCGCTTGGGTGGCACAGCGGTTAAGCGTCTGCCTTCGGCTCAGGGTGTGATCCCGGTGTTATGGGATCCAGCCCCACATCAGGCTTCTCTGCTATGAGCCTGCTTCTTCCTCTCCCACTCCCCCTGCTTGTGTTCCCTCTCTCGCTGGCTGTCTCTATCTCTGTCAAATAAATAAATAAAATCTTTAAAAAAAATAAAATAAAACAGAATACAATTCAGTTACCTGGTTATAAGGGATAGGACAGATTTCACAGTATATAGTAACATTTCAGCAGAGATAGGAAATATTTCCTCAGATGGACCAGAGCAGGAAAAAGGAATGGAACAAGGATGTTAAGGTTTCAGTTGTAAAAGCAAAATCATAGAGGCGTAAAGGTCTATGGTATCACCAGGAAATGGAGCTTAAGACAGTATGGCTGGAACATTGGCTAAAATGGGGGGGGGTAATTTTTCCAACACAATGAACCTTAAGTAAGGGCCAGCATGTGTAGGTTTTTAGACTGTGATTCAGTAAAATGGAATTTGGCTTTTATTTTTAGTCAACTAGGATTCTAACAAAGGTTATCAGCAAGGGAGGGTCACTTCCTCATTTGAGAAAGAAATGAGTTTGTGGTAGGGAGAATGGCTTGGAGTAAAACTGGAACTAGGTAGCTATTTAGAAGGCCACTAAAATAGGCCTGTTAAGATATAATAAGCTCCTGAAGTTAAAGAGACTCTTTCTGACGTGAGCTGACTAGGTGATTCACAGGGTCGGGGGTGATTCTGACATGTACACATCTCAACCATAATCTGAAGAAAAATGCCTCAGAAAGCAACATCATGTATTTCATTCACCTTTAGTTATGCACGAAGAAGACTTAAGAATTGTCTTTTTTTTTTTCCCCTCTAGAAATATAGCTAAAATGCTAGGAGTGTGACATTGGAGTGAAGATTTCTTCTGCCTTAAAGAGGGTTAGTGAATCTCCTGAATTTTGTCTGCTTTTAGATTTAAGCAAAATACCGGGAGAGTCAAGTTGGATAAGGTTTTCTCATAGTGTGCACTGTTGAATCAGATAAATTGGATCAGAAGCAGAACTGAAAATGTCCTTACAAAATATACCCTGTCTTATATTCATGACTCCATATTTCCACTGAGGGTTCCACACCAGTACTTTACAAGTATGCCTTTCTGTGAAGGCATAATTTCAGCACAACTACATGTGTACACAGTTGTCCAATTGCAGGGACAATGAAACACCAGAGACCAGAGTCGTTGCAGTGTACACAAACGTACATTGTAAGTTAATAGGTTAATAAAACTCTAAAACTGAAGTCAAGGAATATTGCACAGTAGTTATTTCTAAAAGTAGTGTGTGTTTCCTTAAAATTCAATGTGTTCCTCTTTCATAAAAAAGAAATAAAAGGAGAGAATATCAACATAATATTTTCAAGCAACCATTTTCTCCCCTCCTCTACCTCTAATAATTCGTTGAAAGTCATTTAAGTAAGGTGCAGCCTTTAGGTTACTGAGCAGAAATGTTTCTTTTTTATTCTTATTGCCATCATATTTTGGTGAAATCTGAATCCTGTGTCCAATATTCTGCTACACCATCAACTCCTGTGTTCCAGATCCAAAAGCTGTTTTAGTCCTCATTATTCTTGACTCTCCTACAGCATTTAACTTTTTGAAAACATTTTTTTCCTCATCCGACTCTTTAATACCTTTGTTTTCTACTTCTTTCTTAATGATTCCTTTTCTCATCTTTATCACTTCCAGTTTATATTTTCCTTCTATATGTTGGAACTTTCCAAATGTATGTTCTCTTCTTCTTACCACTATCTTCTTTGATTTTCTTCCAACTCTATTACTGTTTCCTCTCTGCTGAACATTCCCTAGGAGGTGAGGTTAGGTCGTGTCTTGCTTCTAACCCATTGCACGTGTTATTGCCCCTTCCTTAAAAGGATATCACCACATACTAATTTCTACTTATTTTTCAGATGAGTCCTTTGGGACACCTTTCTTTATGGAGCTAGAAACCTCTCCCATGTGTTAACAGGGCATGTCGTGATACTTTCACAATAGCTGCCATGTTATAGCACTTACACACATGACACTGGTTCTGAGAATGAGACTGCCAGGCCAGTAGCATCATTATCACTACTGAATTGGGAAATGCAAAGTATGAGGCCCCAAAGTACTTCAGCTGAATCAGAAACTCTAGGGTGTGGCTCAGGAATTTGTGTTTTAACAAGCCCTCAGGCTAAAGTCTGAGAATATCTGGCATGTTACACTTGCCTGGCTTTTGGCAGATTTCCCTACTTGATTATGGCCTGTTTTAGAAGTTATGATGGACTCTCGGGGGGCCTGAGTGGCTCAGTCAGTTGAGTGTCAACTTTTGATTTCGACTGGGGTCTTGATCTCAGTGTCCTGGGATGGAGCCCCACATGCAGCTCTGCGCTCAGCGGGGAGTCTGCTTGAGATTTTCTCTCATCCTCTGCCCCCCCACTCCTGCTTGTGAACTCCTGTACTCTCTCCCAAATAAATAAAATCTTAAAAAAAAGAAGAAGAAACTATGGTGGAATATTTTTTATTGTGATGTCAGTATCCAGGGTAGAATCTGCTATATTATTGCTACATAAGACTAATTTGTTCCAATGCATTGACATATTAATGGATAAACAAATGACAACCTTGTTTATGAGCTCCAATTCCATATCTCAGGTAACTGTGTGATTTGTGTGGAGAGCTGAGTCACTTCAAAGCCAACCTAATAGGAAAGTTGACATCTAACACCCCTCATCAACACTGTCCTCTCAAACAATTTTTGTTTCTAAACCCTGACTTACTCTTTTTAACTCTCTGAACTCTCCTTCTCCATCAATACTAAAATTATTTTCCCCATTAATCATGGAAAAACCTTAGTAATTGTGGTTCTTTGAAGAATAGCTTCACTTATTCTGAGGATACAGCTAAAACATTCACCATTAAAAAATTTGAAAAATTCAGTTGTACACACAAATAAGTAAAAGTCACTGGAAATTCCACCCCTCTGGGAGAGCCAATGTTAATTGGTGCATGTATTCCTTTAACTTTTATCCCTAGCATATTTGCATTTCAGTGTTTGCTATGGAGCATACTGTTTTGTAATCTACTGTTATTGTACTATATTGGATGTATTTTCATGTCCTTAGAAAGTATTTTCCACAGATTTCTTGATAGTTGCATGGTATTTTTGGCAGTAATTGACCTATCCTCATCCTTCCTTAATTAATTGGAAGTTCTGTCAAAACCTTTTCATTAACTCCACCCTTGCTGTCCAGGCTCTACCTTTCTCCTGTAAACTATTTCAGTAGTCTTCTATGCCAGATGAATTATTCTAAAGCTTAGTTCTGAGCAAATTGCTCAAAAGTCAGAATGATTCCCCAGGGCCTTCCAAATAAGGCCCCAGTCCTGAGGAGGACCGTCAAGGACTCCTGTTGATTTCTTCTGCACACCCAGGCTCTAGGTGAGACTGCTCACCGTTCTTGGAACATTTCCTCTAATTTCTCTCCTTTTGAATTTTGCCACTTCTCTGTGCTACCATTCTTTTCCAATAGCGATTTTACCCAAATGGCCACTTCAATGTGAGGCCTTGCTACGATCACCAACTTTCTGCCCTCACTACTGCTCCATTCCTTATCCCTCTTCTTATATTTTTTTCTCCTTCATTCTTATAACTATCTAACAGACCATATAGTTTACTTCTTCAACTTGCTAATTGCCTCTGCCTTAACTGTAATAAAAGTTCCATGAAAGCAATGATTTTTACTTTTGTCTTGCTTATTGCCATATCACTAAAATCTACAACAATGCTTAATACATAAAGAGCACTCAGAATATATTTGAGATAATGAATGAATGAATGAAAAAATTAATTAATTAATTAATTAATAATGAATATTTACTGGCAAAATTCTACAAGACCTCAGGGAAGTGAAAGCTCTTATTCCAGTGCTTTGCATATAGTACACATTCACAATGGAGTTGTGCAATGCAAAGCTCCTTAAAGGCAGAGACCAATTATCTTTGTAGCTCTTACAGTTCTTAGTGCATTAATACTCAATAAATAGTTCTAAAAATAATTAAATTATTGCCGCAAATAAAATTAAATTCTTACCAAAAGCAAAGAGGGAGTTACATACAAGGGCATTTTACCATTTTCTCTGTTGTTTAAGATGTACGTATTTCCTTTTTTAAAGAATACCTGTTATCTGCACAATGCCAACTATGCCCAAAGAAATCACTATGTAAACGTTCTACATCTTTGCAGATCATTAATGCTGCACTTGCTTTGGCTGCAAGACCCAAAAGTCAAGTGGTCAAAAAAACCATGGAAATGTACAAGCACACGTGGGAAAATCATATCCATGTCCTCACTGAAGCTGTAGATGACATTACGAGCATTGATGACTTCCTTGCTGTATCCGGTATGTTTTTGATCTTTTAATTTATACATTTGCTCTTGTCAATTTTCTGAAACAGGATAATTCTGAATATAATTAATTTTATGCAATATAATGAGACTCTTGTTAATGATCATCTTTCTTGAAGCAAAGTACTGCTATGTATGATCTATTCTAGGTTAATGAGCCTTATGCCTTGTAATCCTTGCAACTCAACAATTTACACTGTGTCTCTAAAAAAAAACTCCTAATCATAGACAAAGCATAATTGAAAATAGTAGCTAGAAATCTTAGGTATTTTCTGGCTTTTTGAATTAATAATAAAAAATACAATTCCCCCTTTAATATATTTATATCTTTTGATTTCTCTGCACTTCTTTTCCAACAGAATTTTTCTTCACTAGAAAATTTAGATAGATAGACAGACAGACAGACAGACAGGAAAACTCTTCATTGCTTTCAGATACAATATGTACTTCAGCTTCCAGTATATGTATTTGAATAATGGTGATCTAAATAATCAAATAAATAAATCTAAACATTTGACTACGTCAGTCACAGATGGGCTTGAGATTTCATGTCAAACCTAAATGTTTTTTTATCACATAATACAATAGTATAGGATAGGATTATGAAATTGCTCTCATAAAGCCATACTCTCAGAAGCATAACTCAGGTTTTGATTATATTGTTATAGCAACAAAGAACTAAATACTTCTTAATCCTTTTTATTTTCTTAAAAATTAAGTGTCTCATTAAAATAAATTACATTTTTGGGGCAACTGGCTGGTCAGTCAGAAGAGCATGCGACTCTTGATCTCAGGGTCCTGAGTTTGAGCCCCACGTTGGGTGTAGAGATTACTTAAATAAAAACTTTTTAAAAATAAAATAGATTACATTTTTTTCCTTTTTTTTTTTGAAGGAGACTGGAATGTGGTATTTTTTTTATAAAATGCATATTCCCATTAATTTTTTTCTTTTTTTAAAGATTTTATTTATTTATTTATTCGACAGAGATAGAGACAGCCAGCGAGAGAGGGAACACAAGCAGGGGGAGTGGGAGAGGAAGAAGCAGGCTCCTAGCGGAGGAACCTAATGTGGGGCTCGATCCCATAACGCCGGGATCATGCCCTGAGCCGAAGGCAGACGCTTAACCGCTGTGCCACCCAGGCGCCCCTCTCATGAATTTCTAACATCATTTTATCTTTTAAAAGTTTCCTGATGTAGTTTATCTATCTGTGAAACTCATTACTTTCATGCATGTATATATTCTCATCTTGAATGATAGTTCTGGAAACTTGAATGATAGTTCTGGTGTATTTTCATGATACATTAATGAAAGAAATGTGTGGTAATTATTTTAAAATTGTTTTATTTCTGGAGAGCTGAAATTTGAAAATAATAGAAAATGTATGGGTGAAAATACTAACATCCCTTGATCTCACTATTCAGAAAAAACAACCATTATCTGATTTATTTCCATCCAAATTTATATTATATATATAAATTTATGTTTCTAAATAATTGTGTCATGCGGTATATAATAAATATTTGGCTGAATTTTCCCACATCATTATACATTCTTCAAAAAAAGCTGTTCTTCTTTCATTAGCATTTGGATAAATTGCAGTTTCAACTATTATAAACAATGCTGTATTAAGCATATTTTTGTCTATTTGCTGTCTTCTTAGTATAGATTTTGTGTGTATGTGTGTCCAATCAACATCTTATATTGGGGAAATCTTTGGTTTAATTATTAAATGCTATATTCTGTTTTTTAATTGGTTCTTTTGGTTACAAAACAAAGAAACCTGCTCACACTACTCTATGTAAAGGCAGTTTCTTATAGGTTTACTAATAACACAATAGGGAGAACCTCCTGAACATATCAGAGCAAGAACTATAATTGGCCTGTCCTTGCATGATTAGAGCTGAGGGAGCCCTGAGATCTAAGCAAATCCGTAGGTCCTTAGAGCAGGAGCTCATGCTGTTTCTTTTCAGTGCTGGATTAACCTGACCTCCCAGCCTTCTCAGTCTTCTACTTTCTGTGAACAGCTTTAGCACTTCAGCATGTTTTGCCTACACATAACAGAAAACTCATGAAAGTTGCCTAAGTAACTAAAATCTTTAATTACCTCATGTAACTAGATGTTTAAGATAGTTGATTCTAGTCTTACTAGCCGAAGCAAGGACTTGGATAGGAATAGTCAGGATATGTGAGGAAGAGTATTTTATCACTAGCATTGTTTAGAATTGTCAGTACAGGATAATAATTAAAAAGTGGATTAATATTTAATGTGTTTCATTATTGTTTTAAAATTCTCTACAGATAATGCACTCCATTATTCTATACCCAGGGTGAATTGTTCCTACTCTCTTGCCCTTTGGATGCTCTAGCTGGTAGTGGGCTAAGGTTATTGATGACCTATGTAGACATCTCTGGATTCTGTTGACCTTCCCTCATGGTTGCATCTCAGAACTGACATTTCAAAGCATTGTACAATACCACCTAAAGCAGGTAGGCAAGGTAGCTTGTTGGCTTCAAGTTGTCAGGACAGAATCTTTCCTGGGTGACTTCCAAAGGACTTTGTCTTATGTGTCATAGGTCAAAACTTGTTCCTGTACCTATGCCTGAACCAACTCCTGGCAAAAGGAAATGGGATTTCCGTGATAGGCTTAGAATGGTGAAAAATAGTTCATAACTAACTGGGGGCCAGAGGAAGTGGAGTCCTAATTCGTAGCACTTCCTGATTTCTGTGCCATACGTACTGCCACATTGGCAGGTTTTAAGATACCAATGTGATGTCGCTGAAGAGATGCATGGAAACACCTCTTGTGAGTTGGTGTAACAGATTCTAGCAGACTACTGGGCTTAGAACAGTCATAATTCAACCTTTCTGACTAATTACTTACAATGCAAAGAAAATCAGAGGTTTTATGAGCAGAAAAGAAAGAAAAATGACTGTTGACTAGACACAAAAGATGTCTACCCCAGGCACTCCTTCCTCAGGTTTCTGTGCTTTCATAAACTTACCTTGTATTAGTTTAGCATTGATGATTCTCATTACATCATAACTTTCAACATCTGTTCCCACAAATAATGGCATCTTTTCTCAGAATCTTCTACTGGCTTTATATATACATCTTCTTTAGTACTAGGCTAGAAGTCCTAAGTCCAAGATCACAGGCCAACCAATGGATGGGTTTCTTTATTTCACATAGCTAATCATGCTTCAAAGAGCTGTGATGGTGGCTGTCACAATCTGGCAGCTTTCGTGTGGGGGCAGATTGTCTTAGAAAAAGTTGCAGATGTGATTAGCGGTGAACAACTTCTCTGGTGATACTTTATAATGAACTTTCAGAAATCCTGTTTGTACTCAGACTACTGGTTCCTCCGTGTGCCAGGTAGAAAAACTGACAACTTAGTTCATGTTTGTGAATTACATAGAGAATTATATTTTTATAATTTTTATAAAATAATTTCCTCTTTGCCTTCGGCTCTTTCAGTACTTGATAATAATACTCAATTCTTTTTTGTTTTCTTTTATAAGAAAAAATAATAGAGGCCCTGAAAAGATTCCCACTTTTCTTCTGAGTCAGTTGTGAAAATTTGGGGATTCTCAGAACATTAGCTTGCCACATTAAAATATAAACAAAACTTAAAACGTAAAATCAGTGAGAAAAGATTCTTTTACTTTAAACTATTATTTTATTGTCATTAGCAAAGGTAGGGATCACCCTGGTAAAAAGTTTGCATTATAATAATGTTTTAGAGTGATTAGATCACCTAATATTGACTAATAGGTCTTGAAATAATACCAATGTATTTTATTTAACTAGTGATATTCCTAATATAGAAATATCATTGATGATTTTTAAGTTGTATGTTTATATAATCACCAAATTTCTCATGATATACAGAAGTCAAAATACCAACTTTTAGAAGCCATTTTTTGCATTATTTTGTTTCATCACATACATAGAAAACTCTGAACATAAGTACAATCAGTTTTTTTCTCAAAAAACCATAAGGGATATAGCCACTTCATCAATTTATTGTATATTTAAAATTTTTATGTGTAAAAATAAAATGAAACAGTGAACCAAAACCCACTTTTAAAATCAAAGGGATGTTTGGCAAACTAATTTCCCTCACATTCAGTTGTCCAACAGAGGCTCTTTTCAGTTTAATGTTATTTATGTAATACTTTCAGTATCACCTTGCAAGTAATTAGAAAAAAAATTTTAAATGCAAAAGTCTCCAAACTTTTTGTCCCATCACTGAGTGTAGGACTTAACCCTGCACCATTTACTGTTCTTTGTTTTTGTTTTGTTCTTTTTTTTTTTCACTCTCTGAAAATATGTGTAAGAGAACACTTGTCAGAAAGTTGCTAGACTGAAAGATTCTTTGACCATATCAAGGTCTATCTTTCACATAGACAGAGGATATTCCTATGTGAGGAGATTTGTGAAGCTCTGTCTTTCCAGCCTGCCAAGATGCCTGAAATCCCAATATTAGTTATCCACATGGGAAAATAATAAGTTTAAAGTCTCCATTTAAGATGCAAATTTGGGAGAGGAAACATATTAACACATGCCTCAACTTTTTGAGTCATTGCATTAATGACTCATAGTGAATTGTAACCCCAAGGAACTAAGTTCAGAAGAAATAAACTTTGATAGAAGAGGAAATGATTTGGACCATAAGAACTATTCAACAATTACTAAGAATTGACTAAATGTGAGGGTTTATGAAGATATGAACTTTTTTTCATTTATTCATTAATTCATTAAATATTTACTACATAATTTGAAGCGCTAAACCCTACAAAAGTTCCTTGGGATTGAAGAAGGAGTTAAAAGCGAGCAGAAGAGATAACTTGTAAGAAAGCTGTGATGATGGGGATTGGTGTAGGGAAGGGACCACGTGAGGGATGGAGTAACAATGACAATGGTTTGGAATTTTCTAAAAGAGAGATTGACCACTTATTGATTAGAATTAGCACTGTTGTTCCCTTATTGTAAAAGGTTTTCTCATTTTAAAGATAATATCATATTGACTCTCAGTGAAGTATAATGTTGAAGGATGCTTGGAGATCTCTTTTACTCCATGTTCTAAATTTCTTTTTTTTTTTTTTTTTTTAAAGATTTTATTTATTTATTCGACAGAGATAGAGACAGCCAGTGAGAAAGGGAACACAAGCAGGGGGAGTGGGAGAGGAAGAAGCAGGCTCATAGCGGAGGAGCCTGATGTGGGGCTCGATCCCATAACGCCGGGATCACGCCCTGAGCTGAAGGCAGACGCTTAACCGCTGTGCCACCCAGGCGCCCCTACCATGTTCTAAATTTCTAATACATCACCTTTGCTCCATATCTCCTGCCTTCACCCCCCAGTTCAAGCCAGTCTCTCTTACCTGAATTACGATCTGGTTTTTCTACTTGAACCTCCTGCTTCCAGAGCTTTGCTTGAAGGCTTTCAATAGGTATTTGCTGAATGAATAAAAGTATTTATTCCCCTTTTTAATTCTGTGCAAGATTAATTTGAGGTTTATGTCTTATGCTTTGAACAAATATGTTCATCTTTGGAATAAATAGTTTAAGAAACCTTCAAATTATGAAAAATAACTTTAAGCATTAATCATCACAATGTTCTGTGATCTTGACTTAGTGACACAAACATAACTCTGATGCTATTTTCAAAAATGTGCTAACAGAAGCCTCCGTTCATGACATTGTGGTAAACGTGATCTTTGGCTTCTAAAAAGTTTTATCTGAATCATTTGACAAAGAAAAATGAAAACAAAGACTTACAATTTTCTTTCAAAATTAATACCAAATAAACACATAATATTAGTAAGATCAAAGTGCTAAATCAATTGCATACAAACTAAGCACTCTTAATACTCAATATAATGATTATGAAATAAGTGCTGGGACTAAAGGATGACCAATATAGTATATATCTATGGAAAGATAAGTTATATAATAATAATAAATTATTTATTATACATTCACTTATTAATCTCTTCAATACATACTATTTAAAATTTTAGGTGCTTAAAGGCATCAAGGCTTGACATGTTTCAATAAAAATGTATTCTTTTAAAATTGGGATTTGAAATAATATTCTGCAAAAATGAATTTTGATAAAAATGTATTGAATATCAACTATGGACAAGGTAGTATGCTGGGAAGTAGAGGAGGATTTAAAGAAGGAAAAGGCACACCGTTTGCTTTCAGAGAACAAACAACCTAGTATATCAAATTAGATTCCAAAGGATTTTAATCATCATATTAACAAAATGCTCTGCAGTTAATCCTGCTGTAAGGTCAGAGTATTGAGGGAAGCATTTTTAAGGATATAGCATTTTAACTGATTTGTTCAATTTAACCTTGAAGAAATTGGAATAGCGTCCTGGAAAAAGAGAAAAGTGTGTGAAAGTGCATGGTAGCTTCGAGGAAGGGCAAGTTGACCAGCATTACAGGAACAGAGGGTACATCAGGTTTGGTACTGGGCTTACAAAGTCAATAGGTGATATTATATAAAACCCTAAACATTTGAGGAAGGTGTAGATCCCCTAAAATATTAACTAGTAGTGTCACAGACTGCATCAGTTTTTCAGAACACTAACTCTGAAAACCACCCTTACAGAATTAGGTAGTATAGAGCTAAATGATAATTTAATTGTTCTAAGAAGTGAAAATAAAGTAAACCCAATATAAAGCAGGTATGCCCTCATTGTCTCCACCTCACCTCCAAAAAATTAAAATGTTTAAGACTGACACATCCAAGATGTAACAACAGGAAGGTGAGGTGAGAGCCAATTTGATGACTTAAACCTGGCTCAGGCTGAATAACTCCAGAGCCTGTTTACCAAGAAAAAAAATCTCTTCTTCATCTGGATAATCCAGGGATGACCTGCAGCCAGGATCTTCTATGCCATTGGCTAAAATCAAGAGACAGTGTTGTGGCTGTAAGATTTTTTTCTCTGGGTCCTTCATGATTACATTTTCATGTGATGGTATACGCCTCAGTGATCACTCTGGTGACTGTGGGGAAATCATACAGCTTTACGTAAGTCATGGAAAGACAGAGGGAGAAAGCATGCTTTCGAAAATGATTAAGTAGGCTCTCCCGAAGTGATCCATTATTGCTCTACTGCTAATTAGGTTTTGAATAACTGCCTATACTTACATGACTAAAGAATAGTTTGGGCATGTGAACTGGAATTTATCATGCATCATTCCATGTACTCACAGGCAAGTTCACTCAAGATGCTCTCATTTGAATGAACGATGAATATCCTGCAGTACTATTGTTTGAATATTATGAATTCGATTTTTAGAAAAGCCATAATTAGAAGTCCTCTTTTGACTTTGTCAAAATCAGGTTTGAGAATTTTTATCAGAACTTTAAGGTAGAACTGGAATAATCATCAATAATCTTACTGATGAAATAAATAGCACTAAGGGCTTGCATCTTAGACTTGTATATAAAGGTAATAAATGTTTCCTAAATTCTGAAGATGCCCTAGCTATGTACTTAGAAAGGCTCCGAGTGACAAAGATAGACCTTTAATAAAGGATTTTTAAAAAATTGCCTCAGTGAATGTATGTATACTATTAGTTACCATATTATTTGGAATAGACACAAATTTCAGAAAGTTTCAACAAAAACAGAATCAAAGTGATTACCAAAATTTTATTTGTATTTGATTATTTCTGGGCAGTGTCTCAGCTATAAGCACATACATTTAATAAGTGTAATTTGGAAAAATAAAAATCCTTAATATGGTGAATTCTGTGGGAAATTTTATACATCAGATGAGGGATGAGAAGAAAAGTTTCTCCTTGCTGTACAATTCCCGCCCACCTACTTGTAATTCTAAGACATGCTCCTAAACATTCTGAAAGACTGAAGTCTCCAGCTAGAGATGAAGGGGTTTTAGGCAGGAAAAGCAGGATGCTCCTTACCTACTTTTTCTCCAAAGGTAGGAGAAATGGAAAAATCCTGCTAGATACAAAATCTGAAAGTAGGAAGTCATGTATCTGAGCTTGCAAGTTTGTGTTGGCATAGTTTTAAGGATTTTAATCATATCCTGGAGAATCTTAACAAAACAGTAAAAACTTCTGCTTACAGAGCAGCTCCAGAGATTGTGCTGTGAACAATTTATGTATATTTGAGAAATACAGCTAAGGATTACATTCTCACAAAACATTCCTACTAAGATTTCACCACTAAAGGAAATCTTATAGATGAGGCATCAAGACAATGGACTATTCCCTAGAATCAATGGGAAGCACAAGAAAAGAAGAGTTTGGAGGGGGTTAAGTGTGCTTAGGATTTATGATTTTGTCATTTCCTACCAAATCTATGATCTTTGAGAAATAATTTCTACTCACCAAATGCCCTTCTCTAAAATGTTAAAAATATTATTACTTTGCCATGGTCTGAATGTTTGTGTCCTCCCAAATTCCTATGTTGAAACCCTAGTGTCCTATGTGAAAGTATTAGAAGACAGGGCCTTTGGGTGGTACCTAGGTCAGGAGGATGAAGCCACATGAAGGGGATTAATCTTCTCATAAAGGAGACCTTACAGATATCCCTTGTCCCTTGCACTATGTGAGAATGTAGAAAGAAGGCATTGGATGTGAACCAGGAATAGGGTTCTCATCAGAATGCAACCTTGCTGGTACCTTGATCTTGGACCTCCCAGTCTCTATAACAGTGAGAAATAAATGTCTGTAATTTATAAACTACCCAGGCTGTATTGTTTTGTTAGAGCAGGATGCATTGACTTAAATACATTTATTCATTTATTTAACAAATATGTACTGAGCACCTACTCGGTGATGAGATTGTTTTAAATCTTGGAGATAGAATAATCAATGTAACAGACAAAACTCCTTATCCTCTTAGAACTCACATTTTCATGTAGTTGGAAGGATTAAATAAAATGATATATTTAAAATGTGTTGAAGAGTGATTAGGACATAGTAAGTGGCCCAGTAAAAGATAGATATTATTACTAGCATCACTGACAGGCCATTGCTAAAATTTAAAACAGGTATGATAAAGATAACTCTCTTTAAAGGAGCTACCTTGTTAAACTATCCCAATAGTACATTATAGTTTATCAAAATAACTTAAGAATTATCTTGCAAACTATGTTGTATAGCTGTCACATGTCAAGACATTAAAAATATATATGATTTAATGCCGAATATTGACGAGATGTAGTAAAATGAGAACCCTTACACACTGCTTCTGGGAAGGTAAATTGTTGTGATCTGTTTGAAGAACAAAATAACATTATGTGGTACCTGGACTATTTTGCCACAAATATCCTTCTATTTATGTATTGGAGAAACTTGTGCACATTTTCATAAAGAAAATTTGTACAAGCATGATCATTATGGATTTTTTATTAAATAGTGGAAGTTTGAAATACTATAAACACCCATCAGTAGGAGAAGGAATAAATAGCAGCAAACATAGTAGTTAAAACAAACTTGTTTCATATGTCAATGGAACAGGTTTTTAAAAGCAATATTGAGTAAATTAGCAAGTTTTAAAACAATGTGAGCAGTAGGGTGCCATAAATGCCACACATAGCAAATGCATAAAGGTCATTAACCCTGGAGAAGGAGGAGTTGGAAGGGACTGAGAAAGAGCACATGTGGGACTTAGACCTTAACGTTTTATTCTTTAAAAGTGATATCAGAACAAAATCTCATGAAAAAATAGCATCCGTTATTATTGAAGCACATAGATTAGTTTCCGTATTTTATTATAATTTCTACTTTTCTTAAACTTTTATAATAAAGGAGTTACAGAAGAAGTAAATGTCAAGGTGCAAAAACAGGCGACATGGTTGATTGTGTGCCTGGGGTAACACAGAGATCTTCCCAGGCAACTCATATCAGCACCTCTAACTTACCAAATAATGGAGATCATCCAGTATTCTTGAATTTGAATGTGAATCTCAGTAATACAGTTTAAGAAAATGCTTTGTGAAGGTGAACCTAAACCTTTATTACTCAGGGTCAGATTCTGATGGAATGATATTCTGTGAGATCTTGTACCACTTTTTACCCTTGTTTTGTGGATGAGGGTATTAAAATGATGGCTAGATTTTTTTAAAAAAATGTGAATTATTTCAAGCATCCCTGAAAGACTAGAGGGTATAGAATAATAAACAATGTAATCTTACCATGAAGCTTTGCCAAACCTTAACTTTTGTCATACTTGTTATTACATGTAAAATTGAACACCCTTGTATAACCTTTCCTAGGATTTTATAAATTACCCTTTACTAAGGAGCTTTGATGAAAGCTCTTGCCTTTTGATAAGTAGGTCTGCATGATAAACATTTTCCTTCTGTTGGATTAGATCTATTCATCAAACTAATCAGAAACTGTTTAGGGAATAGAATCTTCTTACTTTGGGCATAGCAAACTCAAAGCTAAAACTGAAAAGTATCCCATCGCGGTCTGACAGCATGATTTAAGTGACATTTTTATCCTACCATCTTTATGGCAATTGTGATAGTAAGTAATGGAGGAATGAATGCCTCTGAATCAAGCACCCAACACACACTTTGGTATTGACAAGTTAATCATTTATTGCGTCAATCAACAAAAATTTATTGACAATTTCTATTTACCTTAGAGATACAATGGTGAATAGGACACATGGGACTTTTTTATAAGGGATCTGTAGTCTAATGGAGGAAAGAATCCCTCAGATGCCAATTATTACATGGTAAAACAGCGTCTGTTGGGAAAGACACCAAGGCTGTCTATCAGCAAAGGAGTTGTGTGACAACCAGTCTTTAAAGCCTCATCATTTTTAAATTTTTACTTGATTTTGTGATTACTCTTTCATATCTTGCCATTTAATAGCTCACTATATGGACCTACAGAATTTAATTCAAAGAAGGTTCAAAGCGAAATCTGTATTTACTATAATATTATTTTATTCATCTCTGTAATAATTATGGATGTACAGCAATCAATTTTCAATCTGCTTTTCCATAATAATTTTTAAAATGTATAATTAGCAAGAATTTACAAATGACTTAATCATTTACATCCATTTATAATTTTATATGTGTTTATTTTCTTTCTGCACCATCGATTTCCTTGTAGGAAATCAGCTGCTTTGAAATTTCAGGTTTTCACCTGAAATTTCAGGTTTCATAACACAAGTATCTGTTAAATGATAATTTTAGAATATGACTATTAAAATCTAAACTGAAAAAAAGATATACTTTATAAACTGCCAAAAATCTAACACTTAATTATAATATATTGATTTTAAAATATCCAGTGCCATCCAGACCAGCTGCCACACAAACTTCCCATTGCCTTTTCAATGTAGTCTATTTTAGGACATTTCAGATGTGGATGAAATGTAGGGCTTTTGTTTGCTTTTTTACAAGTTCTGATAGTATATGTGGAAATTGGTCATGGGAGGAATTAAAAATGGGCTTTTTTGTGTATCTCAATAATTCAGTATATTATAGAAACATTTAAATTCCCATGGCGTCATTTAATATCTTCTTGCAAGTTTGCATCCACCATTTTGATGGTGATTTATGTACATTATGTTTCCATAATAAACTGCATATAAATCCTCTTCACCTAATGACATGGGAAATTTCATAAAAACAGAGATACTCAGTCTTGCAACTTTACTCTTTCTTTGTGAACTGGGTAATAAAATCTAGTTACTTAAAACTGTATAAGTTGTTTATGATCAGTACATTTTAAGGCAACATATTTAAAGTATAAAAACCAGCTAAGGAACAATGGAGATTCACTCTAAATTATAGATCAGTTCTGTATAGATCTGCTCTATCATATTTAGGCAAAAAAAATGTGTGGTTCCTGTATTAAAAGTACTTTATTAAAGCATGATATATATTTACACTGTCATGATTTAAATAAATGAGTTCATAATTTTTCTGCATCAGTATTTATATCATTCTAATAGCTGTTCCATAGTGTATGTGTGTTTACGTTGGTGCATGACTTTTTTATTTTTTATTTTTTTAGCAATGCTACTACTATTAGTATATGTGGAAACATTCATCCCAGGAACTCTAAGAGTTTTATAGATATACGCTCGTTTATTGTTCCACCTAAAAAGAATTTTGCTAGTATAATCATGTTTAATATATAGAAGACTGTCACAAAGAATTCCTGAACTGCTCAAATTCTTTAGGACCGTAAATAAGAACGATGTTACTTTTAGCTACTCTCTAATATAAAGGGTATGTAAAAGCACCTCTTTTTTAGAGCAGTGTATTAAAATTAAAAATTAAAATTAGTTTTGCTCTCAAATTAGTTTTTGGCTTTTTTTTTTTTTGGTCAAAATATGGAGCTCATGTTTGGACCATAATTCTGGGTTTTTCCATCTTGAACTTTCTTGAATCAGAGAGAAAGATACACCCAACTCTTAAGGCTAACTTTTGATTTGTTATTCATTCTGCTTTTGAGTCAAATAATTAACAAAAGCTCAAATCTCTTCCTCTATAAGTCGTTGGTTGTCCATGAGGACCCAGCTGAACAATTTTGTAGATCATGATAAAGCAAAATAAATATTCCTTTGAGCTAGACTAAATATGGTTTGAGTGGGAAAGTGAGACTCTTCTTTCTTATCAGAAGTCAGTGAGATTCTGGAGGAGAATTTAAATGTGAGAAAAACAAAACAATTAAAAAACACTCAAAACATCAGATGAGTAAAGATGAGGTCAAAGAACAAGATGCAACCAATCAGAAGTGTGCTGATTGTTAGGTTTTACTTCATTGCAAAGCTTTACAAAAAGTTTGGTAGACTAGAGATCCTTAATAAACATTTGTTTAATTAAATTTGTTTTACTTAATGAGCTCTCATTTGATTTCTACAGGAGTAACCTTCAAGTAATTGAGGATAGATTTACTTTTTACGTTACAGAACCTCCCAACACAGGCTTTAGGGCAAAGCCAGAATGTATATGTAGCATAACCATTCTAGGCAACTGCAAAATTAAACAGAGCAATGCAAAGCGATTTTCTTGTTGGTGTAATAATGCTGTTTCCAAATCAAGGCTTCACCTAGCTGTGTAATTGCACAGAATGATTACCGTGCACCTTCCACCAATGTAAAAGATTAAGCTCATTTCCTACAGGGCTAAAGGTTTATGTGCCAAGATCTTTATTTCCTAATGTAAAACCCGATGTGTTTTAATTTTGATTTTGTAATTCACTAAACTTAATTTTTTTTTCTGCTTAATCAGGCACTAACAAATGATATGAAATGTAGGCTATATATGTATTTCAAACATTTTATGACATGTACCTAAAAGATCGTCTTGACAGTAGAGGAGAAAACTTTAAGGTGCCTTTGGAAAAATATCTCTGAAAAAAATAAAAATCTTTTTTTTTGCCACATTTTCAATGTTATCTGGCTGAGCACTATTGAATTGTCAGAATTTTAAGTAGTAAGTAAAAATTCAGTTTATCCGCCAGTGACATATGTAAGAAGTTATAAGGAAGCACACATTTACTGTGATTCCACTGAAAGTTCAGTATTTTTCCCCGCTGAAAATAAAAAATGTATAGGTTCCTTATCATTCTTTTGTGCTTTTTAAATAAAATCAAAATAAAATTGAGAAGATGTTGCCATTATTGTCAGAAATATGACTTATTTAGCAAACAGGACTAAGAATAATGTGTCGGACAGCTAAGCGTAGGTCACAATCACTGGTAATAAATACACTAAACTACTTTTAAAAAAATTTAGATAGTGACAGTTTATTACAGGAAAGAATTTAACATATCGTCGTATCACATAAATTTGGGAATTGACCCTCAGAACAAAAATCTATAGGCATAGTTTTTTGATATATAAATTTCCTACAAGGATAATCTGGTCACTATTGGACTTTTATTATCCATATCTTCTGGTTTACAATTGGTAGGATTCTAATTCCCTCCGTATTCTATTTCCTTTAAAAAATGTCCATTAGTGCAAATGATATGTTGGAAGATGGAGAATTGTGTAATTTGTCTTATTCTTGATGTATTTTACATAGAAAACTGAAGAAAATACAATATTGTATTGATGATGTGTTATCAGCAACCAAATGACCTTTATCATCTTAAATACATAATATGCCATGTCAGTCAGAGTAAGGTTTTATTATTGAAAGATAAATTAGCCCTATACAGCCACTTGTTCCAATCATGCCTTTTTCTGCCCTTTTCACCATACTTATCTCAATCTACTTAAATCCTAACCTCAGAACACCACTTTATCCTTTAAACCTTTCTTTCTCCTTTAAACCTTTCTATGCTCTCTCATAATCTTGGATTTGTACTAAAACTTTTATCACTTTCTGTCTTATATTGTAGTAACTTTTATATATTTTTGTTCTCTATTATTTGGAGGTCCTGGAGGGCTATTGTTATTGGGTAAACTGTATCCCCCCAAGTTTATATATAGAAGCTGTAACTCTCAGTACCTCAGAATGTGACTGCATATGGAAATAGGGTTGTTAAAAAAGTAAGTTAAAATGAGGTCATTAGAATGAGTCCTAATCCAACATGACTGGTGTTTTTATTACAAAAAAAAAAAAAAAGAAGAAGAAGAAAGTAAAGTAGGACAGAAGACATGTACAGAGGGAGAACATGTGAAGACAAGGAGAAGACAGCTATCTGAAGCCACGGAGAGAGGCTTGAAACAAACCTGGTCAACGCTTTGACCTGAGGCTTCCAGCCTCCAGAACTCTGGGAAAATAAAGTTTTGTTGTTTAAGCCACACCAGTCTCGGGCACTGTGTTATGGCAGCCCTAACAAACTAATACAGCTATTATTCATCTTTGTTGCTGGATCACTTAGCACAGTACCTTGTACCCGATAGTACCTTAACAAAAGTCATTCGATTGCTTTCCTAGACAGTTTATTCGCTGTAAACTAAAGTTTTATTTCAGTGAAGTAGAGGAACATAAGACAACTCCCTCTTTGATCCTTCACATTGGAGAAATAAATGATGACATGCTTCAGTGATCCAGCCTTCCTTTCCAACATCGCTTTTTTCCTTTTTTATTGTCTTTCAGGACTGAATTTAAGATTTATTTATTTATTTGAGAGAGAGAGAGAGACAAAGCAGGGGGGAGGAGCAGAGAGAGAGGGTAAAAGAAACCCAAACCGACTCCACAGTGAGTGCAGAGCCCAACATGGTGCTCAGTCTCAGGACTCTGAGATCATGTCCTGAGCCCAAACCAAGAGTCACTTAACCGACTGCACCACCCAGGCACCCCAAGACTGAAATTCTTTTTGACAGTTGAGGACCTCTGAAATTCTGTAAAAATTTGATTTGCCCCATGGTTTACTTAGCTGAATTCTGGTATGGATCATATTATAACAGTTATACTTTTGTTTCTTAATTATATAGTAATAAAATAGTAATTATGATGTTAAATCAAAGTGGAAATTACTTCCTTGTCATACTTTAAAATGTAGGTTTATTAGTATATTTTTATTTTGAACACTACATCGTTAAATAATTTCCTTATGACATCAACTAATTCACCAGATTATTCCATGGAATTAAAAAAATCAAGGTTCATATTTTTGTATTAGTATGATTTCACAGTAGATATGGTGATAGTAAAAACTCTTTCCCTAGGATTTTAGGATTTAGGTTTAGAATATATGACCTACATGGCTTAAGTAAGTGTCCAATTAACTGAGGGAGAAAGTGAAAATGATATAGAAAGTAAAGGGAAAAAATAAAATATTCTCTTTTTATCTATCACTCTGTGCTATGTAATTGGTAGGAAATTTCCTTAGCTTTCTGTCATTACTGCCTGGTGGAAACAGTTTTTATACATGAGCTAAACAAAATCACTTCCAGTGTATTTTCCTTTCCTCTGCAATGAAGTTTGGCTCAATTTCCCAGTTACATTGGTGCCTTTATATCCTGTTAATGATTAGTGCGTTGTAAGAGATCCCAACTGTGTCATTAGTTATTACATTGATCTCTGTATCTCCAGATACTAATGAAATATTATGTAAATGATAGCTTGTTTTTATCTTTAGCTGTTGTCCCTTTAATGTCCCATTAATCCACCAAATTCAAGTCCATGTCATGGCTTTTAAAAATACATTCTCTAATAACAACTTTCCTCATATTCATTATCTTATTCTTAATAAAGTTTGGTCTCTTTTCTATTCTGATGGAAAGCGACCCTCAGATGTGAATGTTAAGGTGGTAGGGTAGATAACTCTGAGAGTATATGGGAATTATTCAGGAATAATTTTATCCTTCTGAATCATAGTGGTATATGCATATGCTGTGCTATAGTGATCAATATGTTAATATAATGAAAAATAGACACATTATAACTGGAAGTTGACGGGGTATAATGTGGCAAATATTTGTTACAGATTGGTGGGTTGGTGGTGCACCATGGAATGTGGGCACCACTCACACTTTCTCCTCTGCTTTTGCCATCCACCACTCCCGGTTTATCATGAGCCCTCTCTCACTTAACAGTTTTGTGGATTTGGGCAGATTGTTTAATATCCTTTATTTCCTTATTCTGTAAAATGAGAGTAATACTTCCTACCTGATAGGGTAATCTTTGAAGCTAAATAGACAATCGTTGGAAAGTGCATAGCAGAATGACTGTGGCATACAGTCCTCTCAACAATATTGGCTGACTCTAAATCAAAGTTACTAAAAATGAATGTCTTCAGCCTTCGTCCTTTTTGTATATAGGAGTTATTACATTTCCTATATCTTAACCTTCCAATATCTTAACAATCTCTATGTCTGATAGGATAATTTATTTTCTTCCATCTCCTATTTCATTGATCTTAAGAGTTTGGGAAGATATTACTCTAGGTGGCCTATTACCCAATGGCATACTTCTTTGTTAATTTAAATATAAATCATAGAAATAAGCTTGTGACTACTTTTAGTACAAATAGTGGAATGATGAACTATAATTTTAAAAAGAGATTTATGGTATTGAAATTTTTAGTGTGTTTCCCGCTGTCTCTGGAAGTGTACCGAATGCATAACCAATGTGCAATATCCTGAGTGCTACCTGGCAGTATCTGCTTCATACTGCTTTATTGTCTAGGCGGTTAATTGGAACTTGTTTTTCTTTTGTCATTTTTTAAAATGCTGTGTTTGTGTGTGTGTAAGATTTATTTACTTATTTGACACACACAGAGAGAGAGAGAGAGAGCATAAGCAGAGGGAGTGGCAGAGGGAGAGGGAGAAACAGGCTCCCAGCGATCAGGGAACCCAGTGCTGGGCTCAATCCCAGGACCCAACCCCAGGATCATGACCTGAGCTGAAGGCAGATGCTTAACCAACTAAGCCACCCAGGAACCCCTTAAATGCTGTTTTTATTTAATATTGGAGATGCTAGTTGGCAATGAATTGTGTCTCCAGCTTTCCATGGAAGAACTTCTCACATTAATAATAGTGTAGTATTTGTACTCAAAAAACCAAGAAAAAAAGGTAGAAGTGCCAGGCAGATTTGTAAGTTTATGAACACTCAGACTTCCAAAGAAATTAAATGACAAGGGAGATACAAACTATTACCTTCTTAACCTTTTGAACATATTTGTTGGGGAGAGCAGCTGGATAAAGGTTTAGGAGGATTTTTACAGCTTTTATGGTTTTAAATGGCTATTAATGGTTCTTGTTGTCACTCCATTGCCTTTGTTGCAAATCATTCATCTCTTTGGTCTGTCATTGTGGTTTCACAAAAGAACTGAAATTGACATTATAAAACTATTTTATATAGTATACACCACACTGCATTATTATTAATTGAAGGAGAAAGCATGCTTTGATTAGAACATTAGTTTTCTGTTTTATAATTATGTCTCCATTGATCTTTTAATTGTTCCAGATATGCCAGATTTTGTCTTCTTGCCTTATTCCTGTCTTTTTATTCTTTGTAAATTTGATCTAGCAATTAGTAATATTCTCACTGTATCCCCTGAAGCATTATCTGTGCTTTTCAGTATAATTTGGTATGCTCATAGTAGTTTTCAGCCTTTTTTTCAACACAAGTCATAAAACCCCATTTTTCATATCAAAGAAGAATAACATAACTGGATAGATTGTTCAGACAGAACATCAATAAGGAAACATCAGCCTTAAATGATATGTTAGAATAGACTTATGAGGGGCATATGGGTGGCTCAACTTGAACTTGACTTCAAGCCCCCATGTTGGGCCAGGTACCTACTTAAAAAAAAAAAAAAGAATAGACTTAGCAGTTATTTACAGAACATTCCAACCAAAAACAATTGAATTAACATTTTTCTCAAGGGCACATGGAACATTTAGGTAGACCATATGTTAGTCCACAAAACAAATCTTATAAATATAAGAGGATTAAAATCATATCAAGCATCTTTTCTGAACACAGTAGTATGAAATGAGAAATTAATGACACAAAGACAACTGAAAAACTACAAATATGTGGAGATTAAAAACACACTACTAAACAACTAATGGGTAAAAGAAGAAATAAAAGAGAAATCCAAAAAGATATTGAGGCAAATGAAAATGGAAATATAACATGACAAAATTTATTTGACAGCAAAAGCTATTGTAAGAAGGAAGTTCATAGTGATAAATACCTACCCCAAGAATCATGAAAAGTCTTAAACAACCCACCTCTACACCTCAAGGAACAAGGAAAATAACAACAAATGAAACCCAGAGTTAGTAGAAGGAAGGAAATGAAAAGATTAAAGCAGAAATAAATGGAATAAGACAAAAAGGAAAAATCAGTGAAACTAAGAGCTGGTTCTTTTAAGAGATAAAATTGACAAACCGTTAGCTAGCCTCACCAAGAAAAAAAGAGAGAAGATTCAAAGAAATAAAATCAAAAGTGAAAAAGGAGATGTTATAGTTGTTACAACAGAAATACAAAGTATCATAGGAGACTACTATGAACAATTATGCACCAACAAATTGGATAACCTAGAAGAAATGGATAAATTCCTAAAAACATACAACCTCCCAAGACTAAATCATGATGATGTAGAAAATCTAAACAGATCAGTTACTAGATAAGGGATTGAGTCAGTAATCAAAAATGTCCCCAGAAACAAAAGTCCAGACCAGATGGCTTCACTAGTGAATTCTACCAAATATTCAAAGAATTAATACCAAATCTTCTCAAATTCTTCCAAAAAATAGAAGAGAGAGGTCTCTTCCAAACACACTTTAAAGGCCAGCATAACTCCCATACCAAAACCAGACAAGATGTCCCCAAAAAAGAGAATCACAGGCCAATACCATTGTTGAACATAGATGTAAATATCACCAACAAAATATTTTCAAACAAAATTTAATAATACATTAAAAGGATCATACACCACAGTCAAATGGGATTTGTCCTAGGGATCCAAGGATGGTTCTATTTTCAAAATGAAAGATTAATATCATATAATTATTTATGTAGATGCAGAAAAAAGCTTTGACAAGATTCAGCATCCATTTGTGATAAAAACTCTCAACAAGGTGAATAGAGAGGGAATGTACCTCAACATATCAAAGGCTCTGTTTGGCAAGCCCACAGCTAAAATCATATTCAGTGTTCAAAGCTTAAAGATTTTCCTCTAATATTAGTAACAAGACAAGAATGTCCACTCTCGCCACTTTCATTCAGCGTAGTATTGGCAGTCCTAGCCAGGGCAATTGAAAGGGAAATAAATAAAAGGCATCCACACTGGAAAGGAAGAATTAAAATAGTCACTATTTGTAGATAACACAATATTATACATAGAAAGCCCTGAAGATTACATCTAAAAAACCTGTTAAAACAAATAAATTCAATAAAGATGAAGGATACAAAATTGATACACAAAAATCTGTTGTATTTCTAAACACTAATAATGAACTATTGGAGAAATTAAGAAAGCAATCCTATTTAAAATTGCATAAAGAAGAATCAAATACCTAGGAATAAATTTAACTAAGGAGTGAATGACCTGTACATTAAAAACTAGAAGGCATTAATGAAAAAACTGAAGGAGATACAAATAAGCGAAAGATACTATGTGCTCATGGATTGGTAGGATCAATATTGTTTAAATGCCCATACTACCCAAAGTAATTTACAGATTCAGTGCAATCTCCATCAGCATTTCAATGCTATTTTCATACAAGTAGAACAAACATTCCTGAAATTTGTATGGAACCACAAAAGACCCCAAATAGCCAAAACAGTCTTGAGAAACAATAATAAAGCTGGAGGCAGCAGGCTTTCTGACTTCAAACTATATTACAAAGCTATAGTAATTAAAACAGTATGATGGTGACATAAAAACAGACATGTAGGAGCACCTGGGTGGCTCAGTCAGATAAGTGTCCAACTCTTGATTTTGGCTCAGGAAGTGATCTCAAGCTCGTGAGATTGAGCTCTGCTTTGGGCTCCCCACTCAGCATGGAGTCTGCTTGTCCCTCTCCCTCTGCTCTCCCTGCTAGTTCCCTTGCTCACTCTCTCTCTCTGTTTCTCTCAAATAAACAAGTAAACAAATAAGTAAAATCTTTTTTAAAAACCCAGACATATAGATCAGTGGAACAGAATAGAGAGCTCCCAAGAAACCCACACATATATATATGGTGAATTAATTTATGACGAAGGAGCTGATAATGTACAATGGAGAGAGGGCAGTCAAAATTGGACAGTCAATGTAAAATTGGACCACTATCTTATATCATGCATAAAAATTAACATGAACTGGATTAAAACCTTGAAGTTAAGACTTGAAACCATAAAACTGGTAGGAGAAAACATAGGTGGTAAGCTCTTTGACATAGATCTTGGTGATAATTTTTTGAATCTAACACACCAAAAGCAAAAGCAACAAAAGCAAACATAAACAAATGGAACTACATCAAACCAAAAAGCTTCTGCAGAGCAAATGAGACCATCAACAAAATTAAAAGGCAGAATGGGAGAAAAGAATCACAAATCATGTACTTGATAAGGACCTAATATCCAAATTATATAAAGAACTCATATAACTCAATAGCAAAAGAACTAACAATTGGACTAAAAAATGGGCAGAAGTTCTGAATAGATATTTTTTCCAAAGAAGACATACAGATGGGCAGTTGGTATATGGAAAGACGTTCAGGATCACTAATCATCAGGGAAATGCAAATCAAACCACGCCTGTTAGAATGATTATTACAAAAAAGACAATAACAAATGTTGGCAAGGATGTGGAGAAAAGGGAACCTTTGAGCATTGTTGGTGGAAATGTAAGTTGGTATAACTGCTATGGAAAACAGTGTGTAGTCTCCTCAAAAAATTTTAAAAAATATAACTGCCATGTGATCCAGCAATTCCATTTCTGAATATTTATTGAAAGAATATTTAACCAAAGAAAATGAAAACACTAATTTGAAAAGATATATACACCCCACCTTCATTGCAGCACCATTGACAATAGCCAAGATAAGGAAACAACCTAAGTGCCTAACAATGGATGAATGGATAAAGACATTATGAGACATGTATATAATTTAGCCATAAAAAAGAATGAAATCTAGCCATTTGCAACAACATGGGTGAAACTTGACGGCATTATACTAAGTGAAAAAAGCTAGAGAAAGACAAATGCCATATGGCCTCTCTTGTTTATAAAATCTTCAAAAACAACAAAAATAAGAAAGTCATAGACACAGAGAAGATTGGTGGGTATAAGAGGCAGAAAGCTTAGTAGTGAAGTTTTTTTTAAGTTAAAAAAGCAAGAGAATGTACTTGAGGATAAAATGGTAAATGAGTTTGATTTGAATTAAGATCATATTGAGGAGGAATCAAACCATGCAAATTAGAAATATTTTGCATTTCACAAGAATGTTTCCTCACAGATGTTATAGCTGAATGTGCAGTCTACTCTTACTTTTCTCTGAATGACTAGACAAGAGATGAGGAACAGAGAGAACAGAGAAGAAAATACCTGAGAGTAAAAAAGAGAGAAATCACAACAGGAGATCTATTACAAAGTCAGTTGTTATTCAACTCAATTACTTGATTCGCTTTAAATAATAGCCTTTAAAAATCATTCTTTTTTTTTGTGCTCTGCATATTCTATTTGGGGTTACATGTTGGTCATAATTCTGATGCAAAGAATAGAGAACAGATTCCACTCTAGACAATTTGAATAAAAGGGTTTATTACAGCATGTCAGATGGCTTATGGAATTTTTAAGACAATTGAATAAAAATCTATAGAATGAGATTCCAGAATCTATTCTTAAGTGTATACTGCAGAACCAGACTGCCAAAGGAGCTGCTACTCATGTCATGTTTAAGAAGCTGCTTGTCAAATCAGGGGGCATCCCTTATTACATATATAAATATATGACTGCCTCAGTCTCAGAAGCTAAATTAGCTACAGTTACTTATTCTGGAACAGCATCACTATGTTTCAGTTAGGAAACCTCAAGTGTAAAATCAGAAGCCTGCCACCGTTGCTTCAAGATCCCATATCATGTCACCTTTTCCAAGAAGGCATTTCTGCTAAATCAGAAAGCTTCAGAGACAGTTTGGCTCCAGAATCATACAGACATCCCTTGCTGAATCCACATTGATTACAATACCCAATATCCCTTTTATGTCAGTTCACATTTCAAGGCTCATGTGATTGCATCTGATGTAGAACCTGAATTAAACTTGGATCATCAGATGAAAATGAATTAGAGAAATTTTTGTTTTAGCTTCCTATTCTCCAGGGCAAGGAAAGTCACACTAGAAGAAAATTAGAATAAATATTCTCAGTGAACCTCCATAACTGTATTAAACTTCACTCTTACTTTTCCATATTCATCTTTGAAAATTTCAAACTTTTTATGTGATTCTTTACAGAGAATTATATATTTGGTCCCTCTCTGAGCATAGTCCCAAAGTCTAGAACATCCTAAGCATTGTAAATAAGTGCTGAATAAATGCCTATCCCATGAAGAAGAAAGAGGAGGAGGAGGAGGAAGAGGAGGAGAAGGAGGAGGAGGAGGAGAGGGAGAGGAGGAGGAGGAAGACAAAGGAGAAGAAGGGTAGAAGGGGGAAGAAGAAGGAGAAGGAGGGGGGAAGGGGGAGGAGGGCTTCAGGAGAGGAAGAAGGACAACAACAAACAACAACAACAACAACAACAACGGGATAAGCCCAACTGCTTAGAACAGATGGTGAGAAATTAAATGAAAGGGAACACAATTGCAGAGCCATTCAGCTCCTATTTTGCTTTTGTCTTCTTAATCAATGAGAATGACTTTAAACTAGATGGGGTATAGCAAACATGGTTAAGGGGATTGAAGCCCAGTTGGTGCAATAATAAAAGTACCTGGTTGCTTTAAATTGCATCAAGTCTCTAGGCTAGACAATCACATCCTAGAGATCTGAGGGAACTGGCAGATGCTGATGTAGAACTACTGTCAGTAACTGTTTTTGTAGAAGCACAGGGAATAACAGGAGTGCTAGGGAATTGAGGAAGGGAAAATGCTCTTGCAGTTTTCACAAACAAGGAAAACATACGTGGTTACTATCATCAATGGTTAAATTTGAACAAATTTCCAAAGTAAATATTTAAACAATTTATAATTATGTAAAAGAAAGAAGGTGATGAATTCACTAAGAACCAAGCTTCCTACATGAAAGGGTATTCTTCTGTTAGGGTTGCTAGATCAAGAGATAAAGGGGCTTATGCAAAAATGGATGGTATATAGGGATTTACAAGATATTTAGAATTGTCATGAACTCCTTGTTGGGAACTTGAGAAAGGTGGAAAATGGCATTGTGGGGATTGCAGTTAGTTTTTTTTTTAAGATTTTATTTGTTTATTTTAGAGAAAGAGAGCACAGTGGGGTGGGGAGAGGGGGAGGTAGAGGAAAAGGGAGAGAATCTCAAGCAGTCTCCATACTAAGTGTGGAGCCCAAAGGGAGGCTCGATCCCATAACCCTGAAAAAGACTGCACCACCCAGGCACCTTGTGGGAGTTGGAGTTCTATAGCCAGTGCTAATTAAATCAATTTCTATTTGGGGTGCAGAGGCTAATATATGTGACCAACTGATGATGCATTACAAGCTAAATATGTTGTAATGAGTATGATATGATCAGAGAGAGGGTAAGAATGATTCCTGGTAGACTGAATCGAGAACACTTAAAAAAAAAAGAAGAAAAAAAAAAGTTAGAATCTATAGTGGGCCCTGATGGCCGGAAGCCATTCGAAAGACTAAACTAGGAAGAAGAAAAAGGGCATTCAAAATAAAGAGAATGGCATCTTGGCCATTTATGACACCTATTACACACTGCCTTACAATCATTTGTGTTAGCAAAATTAGGAATCTCTTTCATTCGGAATCAGGTGAATTCTTTTAGTTGCAATGTTTCACATACTTTTTTTTTTTTTTAATTTTCTGTAGTTTCTATACCATGCATTATTCAGCTGTTATCCATACTGTTTCTATCTAGCTCTTTGGAAGGTGGGAATTTTCAATTGTCTGGTGGTCCCAGACTGCCCCAGTGGTAGTGAGGAATGGAAGACAGAGGGTTATCTGTAGGCATCTGTGGTTTATGCAGGCTATCATTCTAAAAATGGGGGAGAACTTTTTCTAATTCTTTTAATATACTCTACTTGAAACAAAATTAAGCTGCCATTTGAAATCCTGCTGTAACTCCTTTTGCCTCTGTGGGGACACAGAGACAAGTTTTGCCCAAAATCCATTTAAGGATCAAAAGAGCAAGCAAAAAGTATTCCTGCATAAAAGGGACTTTAAGTAGGGGATCAAAGATGGGCCTATTTTCCCATGGGAAAATATGTAGCTTTCTTTCAGGGAAGATTAATTAAAAAAAAAAGTGGTCATTATTCTTAATTTCATGTGTTCTTCTGAGAGCAAGTAGTATTTTAAAGAGAAGTTAACAGACTTCTCCAACCCCATTTGGAAAATTAAAAAAAAAAAAAAACCTTATAAACTTTTACAGCTAGACTATATAGTTCTGGAGAACAAGAAATTTAATGTTTTATTTTTTGTATTTCCTACAAATCCCTATAACCCATCTTTGTATGCAGTAGGTCCCTATCAAATAGGAGTGGAATGAAACATGAGGCTCTTACAGGGTGAGACTATGATATACAATAGGTATTCTGATGAAAATAGGAATGAAATAATTATCCTTGGCAATAACGGTGTACAATTTTTGTGTGTGTTGGGGAGGGATTGAGAACAACAGAATTATCTATATAAAATAGTCAAAAGTAGAGTGGCTATGGTTGAAGTTTCTAGGTGTCCAAGGTCCCAATCCTTTTCTTGTTACCTGTAGCCCTTTGCTTGAGGCCTTAGAACTTGGAGAAATCTCAAAATATAGATATATTTTGCATCATAAGATCTTACGCATCATACGATTTGGGGAGTTGTATCAGGCAGGACAAGTTAAATTATATATTGATAGCAAACAATGAAACATGTCTGTAGCTTAAAATGAAAAGGTTTAGGGGCACCTGGGTGGCTCAGTCAGTTAAGCGTCTGCCTTTGACTCAGGTCATGAGCTCAGGGTCCTGGGATCAAGCCCCACATCAGGCTCCCTGGCTAAGCCTTCCCCGCCCCCTAGTCATTCTCTCTCTCTCTCTCAAATAAATAAATAAATAAATAAATAAATAAATAAATAAATAAAATATTTTTAAGAAAAGATGAAAAGGTTTATTTATCACTATATTATGTGTTCATTGTTTGTTGAAAAATCAGCAAAGGGTGTCTGCATGTGTTTGTCACTCAGAGGCCCACACTGATGAGGGCTCTATCTTCATACAAGTCTACTCATGCAGAAAACCAAGGAAAAGAGAATGTGCAAACTTCACACATGCTTCTGCTAGGAAATGCTATTTTGCTAACATGTCATTTCCCACAGCCACACTGCATGGGTTCAAATAGGCTGAGAAATTTAATCTATGCAAGAGAGCTGACATTTGAGAATTGCCCTTATGCTACCACAGATACATTCATAAAATCCCATTTTCTCAATAATAAATCACTTATCTATAGTTCATGAATGTATATAATATTTTTTGGATTTACATTTTTAACCTATGTAAGATCATAGAAAAATAAGCTCATATATTGATCACACCGTGTCAAACTTCCTTTTGTATGTTGAAAAACTGCTTCAGGCTGAAAGGATTCAAACGTTCTGGATTGAGTGAACAAGTTCTTGTCTCCTCTTCACCATATTTACTTTTAAAGATTGCTGTCATATTCTTCCTAAACTTCTCTCTTAATCTTAAAATAGGTATTAAACAAATCTGATATATTTTCTGTGTGCAAAATGACACGAGTAAACACTATATAATGCATATTCTAGTAGAAGAAATAGGCATAAGTAAAATATCATTAAAAATATATAATTAAGGTGTTAAATGGTAAAAGCTTCAGAGGATATAATTATCTCCAAAGTTAGGAAAGAACCCACAGAGTGAGGCACAAAAAATACACTAGAATTGGAATATGCATATTTACTCATATAAAAATGATAAACATGAGGATTATCTGTTTTTTAATTCCCACTTCATATAAACCATCAAAATCTGTTTTACTCAATACTGACAACTGAATGTTCTCACTAAGGTTGTTTACTCAAGAAATGAAAACCAGTATTTTTTATGCCCACAGAATGTTGTGCGTATTTGCCAATAAATAAAAGGCCTTGGTCAAGTTTTCCTTTCCTAGTTAGCCCTGTTGGTGATGAGAACCTGTGTCTGAATTTCATAATCTTCTTGCCTCAGCATCCTGTAATTGCCAGTCATTAACAAAGAATCCAATGGGTCAGAGGCTCTCTCTTTTTCCTAAAGTCCCCAATCATATGTGTTAATGAGCTTCAGTACAGCAAAGCTTTCTGTAATTGCCACAGGAAAAGTGTACACCAGGCATTATGAAAGAGAAAAACAAAGGGCAGGCTTCATGTAAGAAGTGTCCTTTTAGTTGTGTGTATCTCTGGAAAGTTGGGGAGTAGCAAGGGGAGGAAGTACCTGAGTGATTATTTTTAACTCTTCATGTCTTTATTTTCCCTTTTCTTTATGTCTTTTTATAACTCCTCTAGTTAGCCATTTCTTGGACTTTTCTTCTTCCAGTACATCTACTTTCATGAGTCACAACCCAGAATTACACAGAATACTTGAATATTTAATTGTCCTTTAATTAATTTTGAATATTTTCATCCAAGGAATATTTTGGAAAAGTAATCAAAACCCCGTGATAAACCATTTATGGGCAAGAGATGAGTTAACAATTGTCTTTGCTGTTTCTCATTGATTTTTTAAACATAAAGATAGTTTAATCACTTCTAAGCAAAACTTTCATAATCTGAATTTTGGACTTTTTCAAGCTCTTGGGTAGACACCAGTCAGTTCTGATGAGTCTGTGTTGTCAATACAATCTAGAATATCCTAAGACAGCACTCTTTGATGCAATACCTCTGTCCCATTTGCTTTAAAAATGAAATTGATTATTCTTGTATAAACCAAGATGAATGAAATCTGTCTCCTCTTGTCTTGGGACCTTTCCTCTCAATTAGTCTATTAGTCTCTAGCTACTCTTTTTCTCCTGGAACACCTAAAAATATTACTTTTATAGATCATATACTCCCATATAAAGTGTTTTAAATATCTTTTGGATCATTTCAATTATATCTCTTCACTTTAGACTTTTCACTTTCTTTTTTCCTCTTTGGTACAGTAAGTTAAAAAAATTCTCTACTAGATGATGCCTCATATGACCCCTTCCCATGTGTCAGTTCATCATACCTGCATTATTAAATAGTTATTTTAATATTTTCATTCTTATGATGTCTAATTTGAAATATTTCAACTTAAACATCATGATATTTAAGTCTGAGTGGTTTATGCTACACTGTATGGACATTAATTTAGTCAAGAATTTCACACTTGCATTCAAATCAAAAAACTTTCACTCCATAGAAGTTACTAAAAGCCATTCTGTTATCATTATCTGATCAACATCAGAGGCTTTAACAGCAATATGAATGTTAGAAATGGGTTTTAACTGGTGAAATTAGTGGCTTGTTAATTAGTATAATGGGTTTGAGAAATAAGACTCTCTTGGGGCGCCTGGTGGCACAGCGGTTAAGCATCTGCCTTCGGCTCAGGGCGTGATCCTGGCATTATGGGATCGAGCCCCACATCAGGCTCCCTCTGCTGTGCCTGCTTCTTCCTTTCCCACTCCCCCTGCTTGTGTTCCCTCTCTCGCTGGCTGTCTCTATCTCTTTCAAATAAATAAATAAAATTTAAAAAAAAAGAGAAATAAGACTCTCATTGGTAAAATAAGTGATATTCAACATACGTGGATTCGCTAGAATATGTGAAGATAGCCCTTGCTTATGTCTGATTCCTTTAGCCTGGATGCTTATGGATATCTGCCCAGGCTTGATCCCTAAATGATCTTGTGTCTAAGAATATTGGGAGATCCCTGTGTTCTTGATATTTACAATAAATGTATTGGAATGTTATTATAATTATTTCAGGTGATTCATCATGCCAGATGTGGTCCAATTACTTCAAAAGACACTTACCTGTCTCTTCGTCAACTTATAGAAGAGCTTTGTGAATGATTTTCTTCCCACTCACTAATAAATATCATTTAATAATTATCTGAAGGAGTGGCAGAATTTAGAGGGAGACATTAAGATATAATTATGTGTTGGGGCTATGGGAGGTAGTCACTTAAATTGCACCCACCTTGTCACTACCAGTGGCTGTGATCATCTACCGACAGACCCCAGTGACTAAGCGGGGTGATGTTGGTTTATGTCACTTATTTTGCTAACACTGTATTTTTTCCAGAGATTTTAATGAGAGATTTTGAGATAGTCACCAACCTTCTTAAAGAGCATTTCTCAGTAATTGTTTTTAGATATTTTTTAACAAAATCTATATTTTCCTTTAGTTTTTGTTTTGTAAATTTTAACACATCAGTGAAGGATAGTTTGTCTTGTTCAAGTGAAGAGAGGACACTACAGTTAATCTTGTTGTAGTCACTATCACGTGGCTCCATCCACACAATTTTTCTGCTTCCTGATGAGTCCTTTTCTTCAACCAAATCCGTATTGCATACCTATATCTTTCCCTAGATCACACTCTACACATAATCATGTTGGTTCTTAAAAGTTGAGACTGACCTTTTCTCAGGTGTGTTTTGAGACATTTATGTTTTATCTGTTTTTTTCCTTTTTAAAATATCCTCAAAGATGTGGATTTCAAATATGTAAATTAAAAAAGTTAATTTTTTTCCCCTGAAACCCATGCATTCACTTATCCTCTTTAGCTATTTCCACCCCCATCCCTTTTTTTAAAAGTAAAATAAAATGCCCTGGAAGAAAATTTTGAATAGTTGTATTTAGCTTAAATATTTTGATGAGAATATAGCAATGTGGTTTGCATTTAGAGGAGGCAAAATAAGCTGAAAAGTTTTTGTTTTGTTTTTAGTGGCATTCCACACTTACAGGCTTTCCCTTTCCAAGTATAAGACTACAATCTTTAGGGCCAAATTTCTTTTTTTTAAGTTCCATGAACTCAAGTCCCATAATGACTTTTTCCCCCCTTAGTTTCTAGTGGTGCCAAGTATAAGGGATTAACTGATCTACTTGTAGTGACCACAGAGAGAACTTAGTTCTTGTCAGAGGTGGTTCTCCATTTCCTCCCTTTTTCATTGTTTAATGGAGTGAAATGAGGAAGAAGAGTTGTATTACTGGATAACAAAGAACTTAAGCATAGTTTTTAATATTGTCGTGGGATTTTAAATAGACCTTATTTTATGAATTTTTTAATTGGTCCAATTCTTAGATATTCATTAATCCCATCAGGTTCTCTTAAAGATTGTAAGGATGAATGGAGGGTGAGAAATAGTCATTGATGTTAAGAATGATTTTAGGGTGTATTAGTCTATTCCTGATCTACAACAAGCATGAAAGGATTCTATGAACCTCAGGGTTTCTCCACGATACAGACCAATATCTCTAGTATCCTATAGGTTACTCTCTATTTACCTACCTATTTCTATTTACCTCCCAAAACTGAAGAGAGGTGTGGGAGGTAAGGACAACAAATAAAGAACCTATTTATAAGTTTGCAATTTATAATTAGCCCTAGCGAAATGGAAGATTATCAGAACAGGAATTTTTTTTTTCTTTTGCCATGGTTTTATGCACTGAGGAGCTATGATTGGTGGCCAAAGATCATATATCTATTATATATACTGTTATCTATTATATATATGATAGATTTATATAATAAAAGTCATAGCAAGTTTTCTTGGGTGCTTCCTTTGTGTTGGGTGTTATACTAACTCCCTTATCTATATTGTAATATTTCATTCTCTCAGGTACCCAAAAAAGAATTCTTATTTACTTTATCTTGAGTTGAAGAAACCTAGTTTCAAAAATAAAATTTTGCTCAAGGATATACAATAATAAATAAAAGAGAAGACTCCACAAACTGTGTAAATTCAGAATCTTTCCTCTTAATTATCAGGTTACACATAAACTCTCTTGAAAAAAATATAGCTAAATTCCAAGTGTTCCTCTGTCTATTGTAGTGTTGCTGATAGTGCTGTCTTACATTTGCTTGGGCTGTGGTCCTTCTGCTCTTATCTCGTTTGTGCTCCACACTTTGGATGCTGCCCTTCATGGGAGTGTTGCTCTACGGGGCTCAGTTTGCTTTCGCTGGCTCCACATTGGTCTGTGGATGGAGCAATCCCAATCTGATTTTAGCTGAATCATGCCCTCCTCCTTAATTCACATAGCACAAAAGGGACTGGCAAACAAGTTTTTGTGTTTCAATGTCATTGATGATTCCAAATGGGATGCTTTTATACCAAACCCAACCAAGTGCCTTTAATTTCTTCTTCAGTCAATTGGAAAAAAGACATTAGGACTGCATACAGTTGCTTAAGTTTTTAAGACTTCTATGTCCATTTTCCTGTGGGTAGATGCTCAGACAAGAACACTAATGTTTCCTTTAAAACAAAAGCAAAAGCAAAAACAACCACATACAGGCAAATTCAATTGTTAACATACTTAACACAATAAGGAATATTTTCCTAAGAAAACTATTCCTGTAATCACCTGTTTTAAAGCATCAGCTCGCAGCTCTTCTACTTAAAAGCAGTGTAACAATATGATAGAGTGAAACTCCTCTGAAGTTTGGTTTCTTCATCTATACAATGCCGAGAAAAACAGTGGAGGGATGATGTCCTGCTTAAATAAGGCATTTTATTTCAAGCCTCAGTATAATGTTCTACTCTTAGTAAGCACTTAAGAAATGTTTGCTACTAGTGGTAGTATTAAACACACTGGTAGTAAAAACAAAGATAAATAGACAAACTCAAGTTACATATAAAAATAAAACAACTAATTTTTCTCATAAATATATGTTTCACTGTTTTTAGATTTGGAAACAACAATCTTGGAAGAGCAATGAATATTTGTTTTCTATTTATATAATATATGAGGTTAACTGTGTTGGCTTCCCAGGACAAAAGTAAACTTAGAAGTAAACTCAAGTTTCCAGTCTTAGACAATAGAAATTATTGGCAGCTTTCTATTTTGAAGTTCCTTCAAACTATTTTTTTTTCAAAGATTTTATTTATTTACTTGATAGAGAGACAGCCAGCTAGAAAGGGAACACAAGCAGGGGGAGTGGGAGAGGAAGAAGCAGGCTCCCAGCGGAGGAGCCGGATATGGGGCTCGATCCCAGAACACCGGGATCACGCCCTGAGCTGAAGGCAGATGCTTAACAACTGCACCACCCAGGCACCCCATGAAGTTCCTTCAAACTATTAACACACATCCCTTCCTTCCCCTCTGCACCCCACATACAAATTCTCTCTCTCTCTCTCTCTCTCTTCTCTCTCTCTCTCTCTCACACACACACACACACACACACACACACACACACACACACACACACACATTTACCTAAACTTGGATGGGTGCTAACATCTCTTTCCATCTTTATTTCCTCATTTTTTCTAACATGAACATACCAATACCTGTGTTGGTGTGGTGTTGTGCAGATTAAAAGAAAATGCATACATGGATCCCTAGCCATGCCTTCTGGCATATAGTGATTATTCAACAAATATTACTTGTTATTTTTAGCCATTGATACCTGAATGCAAGGAACCTGGGAATAAAGCTTTTGCTTCATTTGTGTCTACCTTCCTGTTACCTAAAACAGCATATGGCTTATAGTAGGTACTCAATAAATATTTCGTTGAATGAATGGATGAGTAATGAATTAATTTAATTTTAGTTTTGTCAATAATGTCTAATTTTTGACAACCTAATCAAAATGATGGGAAACTTTTGCGTTTCTTAGAATTGTAAAGCTATATTTTATCATATCTATGCTCTGTCACTGCTACATATTTTTAAGATATTGAGCCAGAATTTATAATTACAGACACACACTCACCTATGTATGCACATACATCTATATACAGATATATAGTATCTATCTATGTACATATTTATATACACTATGAGCTTTGTGAATTGCATTTAAGTTTTTTCTGACTTTTCTTCTCATTTATTGATCTTTCTTATTTATTCATTGTGCATTCTTTGAGAGAAGTCAGTTTTTGAATTTGTTAGTAGAATTTATGTTTTTTGTTTTTGTTTTTCCATGAAGCAGTATCAGATTAAAGGATTGTGGCATGCTCCTGAAATAATACTTAACTACACTTAGAAAATATTTAATTTTTTCTGCCAACATATGAGAATTACGTGATGTCATTGGTTTGATTGTGAAATCTCTGAGCACAGAGGGCAAACTTATATTTCACACTCACATAGCTCCAGTGCTGATTTGTCAATGAGTGTTGGAATGAATGCATAAATGAATGAATAAATGAAAAGTACTGGAAGAAATACACAGACACAAAAATACACAACTGATTGGAGGAGCTAGCAACATCAAAGTTGGCAAATAAATAATCCTGTTTCTTTGTACTTTTCCCAAGAAAATACAAACCATACAATTTAAATAAGTAAGTCGTAGTTAGGAACATGCTGTTTCATCTTACCAGTTCCACAATTCTGCTTTGGAAATGACCAGACCTGTGAGACAGATAGTTCCAAAAGTTATTGAAATAGAGGGGAAATTGAATTTCTCTAGTTTATTCACTCAAACAAGGAATAAATAGCTTTGGAAATGAAAACTGTCTCCAAACAGAGATCTAGTTTCCATTTGGGATTGTTTTAAAAATCAGTTCCAGTGTTAGCCTGTCATTTCCAGATTGATATAGCTTTCAGTTCATTGGCTTTACTTAGTCATTTTCATAATCTTGGCTGAGTTGGAAGTTTCATTTTGTGTGTTTGATATTTTTAAAAATTCTTATCCTGTGTTGAAGTTTTTCTGTTGGTAATCTCTTGATGAGAATGTGCCAAAAGGAGGTTATATTGGCATAAGTATCTTCTAGAGCACATTAAAGGCAAACCAGATAGTTAATTCAGCTGAAATGTTTTAAAAAGAAACGAATAGTATGCAAAAATGATACAGAGTTAAAATACATCTAAATGACACTATCATAATAAGCATGTTTTTTCTTGACTCCACCTCATCTTAGCATAATACCTACAATATGATATGGGTTCGATATAGGTGTTGAATTTTATTTAATTCCAAAGTGTTTATCATAATTTACAGTTTGATATGTTTCTGAAAGAAACTATAATTGTTTATAACTAAGAAATGCTTGTAGAAACATTAAACAAAACCAAATTAAATGGACTAATGTACCAAGTTAAGTTAATTGATTGGACGGAAAATTTCCCAAAATTTATGTGTTGATTTAAAGTATGTCTAATTAATATTCTAATATAGTTTTTCTTTGATTATGGAAAATGATGAACAGATTCTAAAATTTCATATGAAAGCATCGAGTCAATAATAACCTAGAAACTCTTGAATTAGAACAACAAATTGAACAAACATTCCCTACCAGAAAGCATGAGCTTTAGTATTATGTAGCAGTGTAAATACTGAAACAAGAATTGATATCGATACAGAATTAGATGTGGATATAGCAAATGAAATAGAATAAAGAATCCAAATATAGACTCAAGTATATAGAGATACTTAATAGATAACAGAGGTGCTTCTAAAGAGAGGTTGGGAAAGAATAGAGTTTATAATAAATGATTCAGAAATATAAAAAATGTAATTAGGTGTATATTTCAAAAACTGTATGAAAATCAGTTGCACGTGATCTAAAGATCTAAGTAAGGAAAATGAATGAATGAATTAATGAATAAATAAATTAATTAATTAAAAAATGTGGAAGGGGATAAAATAGGTAAATATCACCATGACCTAGGAGTTGGAAAAAATTTCAGTGAAACCAGATATAGAAATTATTATAAAGTGGAGAAATGATTAATTGAATTGCATTAAAATGGAGAAATTTTCTTTATCAAGAGATACAGGGAGAGTAAAATGACAGGTCACATAGTGGAAGTTGTTAATGATACAATCAAAAAAAATTAGCTATGCAGAATATATAACAAATGCCTACAGATTGATACTCTTCCCCACCACCATCAAAATATATATATATAGAGAGAGAGAGAGTGAGAGGGAAGTGAAAAGAAAAGTGATTTGAAAGAGAGAACTCTATGTTAGATAAACCTTTGAAACTGTGCTTAATCTTATCATCAAAGAACTGCAAATGAACACCATAATCATATACCAATATACACGCAGCAGATTGGCCAAAAGAATTCAAACATTACTTTTCATTAAGGATGTGCAGTAACTAGAATTATCACACATTTTTATGGTAAAACTGGCAAATCTAATTTGAAGATTTATGTACCTTACATCAGCAATTCCAAAGCAAGGCAATTTTTTAAAAATAGTCTTGCCATACATGGTAGAATATTCAAGACTGTTGGCAGCAGCAGTTTTCATAATAGTTGAACAATCAAAATGACCCAAATATCTATCAATAATAGAATGGGTAAATGACTTGTATAGTCACACAGTGTAATATAATTAGGCAATAAAAGGAAGTGAATTATTGATGTCCAAAATACCATAAAAATAATAGTGGGACACAGAAGCATACCACAAAGAACATATGTAGTGTATTTCCATTTATATCCATTTCCATTATTTCCATCCATTTCCATTCCTTAAAACTCAAAAGCAAGCAAAGATAGTATTATAAAGATATGTTTACATAGTTGGTAAAACTTAAAGTAGAAAAAAGAAAATAGGTATCAGATAGTAGTTATCACAAAAGTCAAGATAGTAGTCAGCTTGGAGAAAAGAAGGGAGATGTGATTGGAAAGAGGCACACAGAAGAATCTTGGGATCTTTGCAATATTCTATTACTTAACCTGGGTTGGGATTGGGTATTTGTTTACCAAGTGTTTTTTTATATATCAAGCTCTTCTGTATTTATGACCTATTTAACAATAAAGATTTTTGTTAAAGTTATAGTTGGCTTCAGATGCATAAAACCACACATTTTTATTACTCTTGTACTTAAAATGAAATCAAAAATTAAATTATATTACTTTTAAGAAGATTGAATCACTAAATTAGTACTTCCTAAGCCAAGTTATCTGTAAATTATATTGGAAGATATACTAAAATTTGGTGCAAATATAACTTAAAATAATTCATTTTTTTCTCATTTATTTTCAGTTATCATTTACAGATTTATAGACTTCTTTAGATATGGCTGGTAATATATATAGGATTTTCATATATACTTTCATATTTGATCCTGAAACCTATGTTATCTATACGACTTTCATATATACACTCATATTTGATCCTAAAGATATGTAAAGCAAGTAACAGCATTGTGTCTATTTTATAGGTGAGAAAACCAAGCTTGATTTGCCATGGCTATAATATAATTGTATTGAAGTTATATATTGATAATAATAAGATTTTATGTAAAAGCAATAAATACGAGCTAAATATTTAATCTTTGTTGTATTTATTATACTTCTACCTATTCATATAATACAGTAGAAACAAATACACAGGAAAAACAATGTATATAGATCCCAGCAGACAATGGGCGTATGAAACATATTATTTACTATTGACTTCTATTATTATTCACCACAGAATTTCTAATTTTAATAGCCTAAAAATAAAAATTCATTAAATGTTTAAAGAAACATGCATTTTAGGGCTATATACCAAAATCAGCTATGAAAAAAAATCAATCATTCCTCTGTTATGAGCAAAGAAAACTATTAGTTTCTGAGAGACTTACTTCTTAGATTATATATTTCTTCTAGGATATTCAACACAAAATCATTTTCAAGAAGTTCATAATTAGTAATTTTAAAAAAAAAAAACAGCCTATTATAAAAAAAATCCAATATTGTCTTCAGGTTAGCCTTGGCCATTTCTTGAAATTTTCAAATTACTCTACTCTACTATACATATTTCTGTAAAACTTTGATTCTTTTACTCCTGGTTCTCCATTGGTGATAACACTGTTTACCTCAGGAGATGTGGTACTGCTTCTCTCCACCCCTGCTTTCTGTCCTAGATACAAATGTTCTCCAATTTCCAACATAAGAGAGAAAATAGAATGTTTCTCTTTATCCACATCTAGGGAGTGCCTCCTCAGTTGCTCTTTTCTTGTCTCATGATTATACTCCTACTTAGTTGATAATTGACAATGAAACTCCAGTGCTATGTGTAATGTACAGTCTGGTTCAGTAGTTCTGAGGACAATCTTAAAAGAGCTAGTGACTTTGGCAAAGACTGGACTCTATTTATTTTTAAATAATATCACATGTGAGAGTTCAGTAGCTCACTCCAGTTGGAACTACATCTAGCTTTGTCCTTTTTTTCATGTTTCTTCATCATGGCTCTAAATATCATTTCGTACAGTCTCATCTCTACAACCTTGTTATTTTTCCATTGTTATATGCCAACATTGATTGTTTTTCTGGTCAGGAAAAAAGATATGTAAACTAGGAAGATTGGTAAGAAATAATCACTTTAGACTAGTTATAAGGGATTGCACACTAAAACAAGAATAGGTCCTTATTTAGGTATCTGCCTTCAGAAGTTGTTGCACAAACACACACCCTATGCCAGACACTGTAAATATTTGGTGGTTCTTCTGATTACTTAATAAAGAATCTTTTCACCAGCAACAATGACTAGCACATTGCAAACATTCAACAAATATTTGTTGAGTAAATGAATATGACATTGATGGAAGCTTGATCCAAGAATGGCTAAGATAAATGTTTCTTACCCATTTCTGCTTTGGGTCTGTCTCTTTTATCCCATTTCTTGTCATTTACTAATCTGCTATGTCCAATGTAGACCTTAGTCTTACTTTAAAATGAGCAACTACTAATGCCATATCATTAACTATATTCCTTATGCTGTAAATTGTATACTTTAAATTGGTATATGAATTGTATCTCAATAAAGCTGTTTAAAAAAGAAAAATAAGGGACATGTGGGTGACTCTGTTGGTTAAGCATATGACTCATTAGCTCAGGTCTTGATCTCAGGGTGTTGAATTCATACAAAATAAAATATAAACATACAAAATAAAAATAAAATGACCAACTAAAAAACCAATAGCCAATTTGCCTAGAATTTTCAGTCTCTGTACTTACAATTGTTCCAAGGGCAGCAATGTCATTAACAATATTCCTGTTGATATAGCTACTTGTTTTTTGTTTTCTTTTTCTATTTTAACACTAACTTCAGCAATTTTTAAGAAATTTTTTCAATCTGTAAGTATTTGTCCAAACTGCTTTTCTTCTTTTGTTTGTTTTTGTTCTTTGTTTGTTTTGTTTTGTTTTTACCTTAGTTAAAAGGAATTTATATTTCTCTTCTAAGGAAAAAAATAGCTTATGGTCTAAGGATAGGTACCTATAATTCAGAAGTCTTGTAACCTAAGGTTGAGCCCTTCATCCCTCAGACATCACAACAAATGTCAACAGCTGTTCAGATAATGCCTAGTTGTGATATTTCTGCTTAATTATATTATACTCCTTTACATGCACATTGTAAGATATATTTTAAGAATACCTTACAAATCAATTGTGTTGGCAACCATGACCTTTCACTGGAAACCTGGAGTTCACTGTTGAAAAATATTGTAAATCAGAATAGAAAAAAGAGGCAAGTTGTTAAACATAAAGAACTTAATTACAGAAGTCAAATTAGTAAGAATGTTTTTATTTCATGTAATTTTATTTTATATTTTAATTAATTAATTAATTTTATAAAACATGCATTTTTATTTGTCACATGATTGCTTTTTCTTCCATGTCTATGGTCCTGGATTTATCCATATCCAGTAAGTAAGATGAAAACAAAAACAAAAATAAAAACAAAATAAACTTTAAAGTGTTTAAGATCACTGTAAAGTTGACATTAAATTTGGAAATATCATGGGAAATTTACCATAATTGATCATATGTTGTAATTTGTCCTAAAGAGCATTCTTTTTTTATTATTATGTTCAGTTAGCCAACATAGAGTACATCATTAGTTTTTGATGTAATCTTCAATGATTCATTAGTTATGTATAACACCCAGTGCTCATCACCACAGATGCCCTCCTAATTTTTTTAGAGAGTGTGTGCCTACGCATGTACGAGTAGTGGGCCAGCGGTGGGGGGCGGGTGGGAGAAGGAGAGAGAGAGAGAATCTTAAGCAGGCTCCATACCCAGCATAGAACCCAATGTGGGGCTTGATCTCACAACCCTGAGATCATTATCTGAGCTGAAATCAAGAGTTGGAAGCCCAACTGACTGAGCCACCCAGGTGTCCCTTTCCTTACTTTATTACATATCATCTTAAAGTTTTAATGAAATTGATGCTTATAGTGATAATGACATTTAGTGATTGACAATCATTTGTATAGTCCCTCTTGATGCAAAAATAATAACCACAAATATTGGTTTTGGATTATTTTGTATTTTTCTTATAATATATCTACTTAAAGCTGGAAAGTAGTAGTTTAGAGAAATGTTTGTTTATTCAATGTAAAAGAATTTAAGACCAGTATTATTAGGAAGTCCTAAAATAATATTGTAATGATCTCTGTCTTGTTTTAAAGGATAGCTTAATTTACACTCAACAGAAAAAGGATGGAGAAAAACATACCGTCCTTTGAGATACCTGAGCATGCAATGAGAGTTTTGAACAAAAAGCATATTTAGAATTATTTGTGTATAAATCTCTCCCCAGAGTTTTAAATGGACTTCAACTATGGAATCTATTGGAAATATGTTTTTTCAAAGCTTGTTGGGCATTAGAATCACCCACATGGATAAGGGATGCATGAGCTTATTGAAAAGCACTGATTGCTGAGACCTATTCCCAGAGTTTCTGATTGAGTAAACCTGGGCCTAAGAATGTGTATTTCTAACAGGTTCCCAGGTGATCCTAATGTTTCTGATCTAGGGACTATACTTTGAGAACTACTGCTTTATAGTTAAAATAGCTTGGCGTAACTTATTCACAGCCTTGGACAACCACTCCAAAATATGCTCAAATTGTGAACTCTCCTCTCGACCACTGGAGACACATTTAAGAATTTTTTTTTTGTGGGGCACCTGGGTGGCTCAGTCAGTAAAGCATCTGACTCTTGATTTCAGGTCAGGTCATGATCTCATGGGTTGTGAGATCAGGCTATGCACTCAGCGGGAAGTCAGCTTGAGATTCTCTCCCTCTGCCCTTCCCTCCCCCTGCCCTCTCTCTCACTCTAAAAATAAATGAATCTTTAAAAACAATTTTTTTATTTTTGTTTTCTCAGTACACTATAAAAAATAGAGGTCTTTTTACAGCTTCAAAATGGAATAAGACGACAGAAACAAAACTTTTGGTAAAGGTAACATGAAAATCATGATGTCATTTTCTATGGTGGTTCGAAAGATTCCACTCATCTTTGAGGGAATTTACAATAGAGTCTCATAAATATAACATAGTTTTTACTGTGTTCCGGACATGTTATTACGATCAAATCAAAGTTCCTAGGTAATGGTAAACTTATGTTTTTTAGTTAAAATGAGTTCCAATTGCCCTCAACTTGTGATAAATTGATTTGGAGCAAAATTAAGCCACTACCCTGCATGTGAGTTTTACCAAAGGAATACTTGTGTATACTTGAGTCCATTAACCTGGAAATATGTAATTCTTAAAAAGGCTCTCAGTATAATTAGCATGTAGCTCTTGTTCGCCTTGATCTTCTCTGCTTTAGAAAAGGGAGTAGAAGGTGTCATATGGGCAACATCTAGACTTATTTTTTTTTTAATAGAGAGTTGAGTGTTGGAGATAGAAATGTGTTCCAAATTGTATAATGCAAATTATCACAGTCAGAAAGAGTAGAACATAAAGACTCGTGTATCTTCCTAAAGACTGTTAAAATACGGTGCTAACACAACAGCAACAACTCTCTAGAAACAATATAAAGTACACTAAGTTTCTAAGAAACTTCGCCTAAATCTGATAAATAAGTATATAATTCACACAGACTGTCATTCTTCCACACCAAATTTGGGGAAGGTATATAATAATGACACTTCCAGTTTTTAATATCTAGGGGAATTTGGACCAACACAGATGCAGTAACGATTCAATAGACTATGACACTTTCCTAAGTACTAATTTTATCCAAATTTTAGATGTGCTTTTGACAAAAATATGAAATAATAAGTTAATCAGTTTGAGGCATAATTTCACAACTGAAGAAATTTAGGGATTAGTGCAGATACTGCTTACTGTTCACCAAAACCCAATATCCCTCCAGCCAGAAAGATGGAATTTTGTTCAAGCACATGCTAATTCAGCCATACTACTTCTCTTAGCCCTGTTTGAATTTAGGTGCAGCTGTGTGTGTCTAAGGTCTTAACAATGGAATGTAATCAGAAGGATGGGTGCCAGGACTCCTGGATGACTCAGGCCAGGGTCCTGGGATCAGGTCCCTCATCAATCAGGCTCCTTGCTCGGCAGGGAGCCTGCTTCTCCCTCTGCCTGCCACTCCGCCTGCTTGTGCTCTCTCTCTCTGGCAAATAAAATCTTTTTTTTTTAAAGGAAAGTTGCCACTTACTGACCTAGGCCTTAAGACTGAGGCCCTGTCTCTTCCATATTCTCTTTCTTTCCACCAGATGAAATCCGCGAGATAATGCAGACCATACTTATGCCCAGGGTTGCAGTTACAACACAGAAGAATGAACCTGAGTCCTTCAATGCACAATGTAGAGTAGATCTGCCTGCCAACCTAGAACATTCAACTTGGACTAATATAAAAGGGAATAATAAATTTCTATTTCTATTTTTTGGCCACTTAATTATGATTGGATTTCTAATTTTTACAGATACCTAGCTTTTAACTCAGGTAATACTCTATGGCTTAGTTTAATCCTTTCATTGTAGAGATCAGGAAAAGGAGACTTAAAGAAATTGTTATAGGAATCATGACAAAAACTGATAGAGCTTAAACTTGAATTGAGTATCTATCTGGGCAATCCAGCACACTAGATGTATACTAATGATGACTTTATGACCAAGTGACCATGGAGTAGAAAGCCAGACAGGCACCAAATTATCACTCAATGATCTGGGAATAATTGCATCTCATCCTTGTCTATAGGACCAGGACAGGTAAGGGGAAAGTAAGTGAAATTAAATCTTCAGAGTGACTCATGGAGTAAATTCATGGAATATGTTTGAATTCAAATAGATGAGTAATGAAATCAAAAACTATTTTGATAGCTATTAGATCATTGTAATAAAATATGAGATTAGAAAGATGCAAAGCAAGAAATGGACTCTTAACTACAGAAAACAAACTGATGGTCACTAGAGGGGAGTGGGGAATGGGTGAAATAGGAAATGGGGGTTAAGGAGTGCATTTGCTGTGATGAGCACTGGATGTTGTATGGAAGTATTGAATCACTATATTCACCTGAAACTAGTTAGACTGTATGTTAACTAACTGGAATTTAAATAAAAACTTTTAAAAAAAATGTAGTGATATTTTACAGAAAGAGCTAAATAGTAGGAGAAACAAGGGATACGTTTTCAGATTGTTTGATAACCTGATCGATGACAAAGAACATGACCTCTAAAGATACTAGAAAAATATTTCTTGCTAATTTGACACAAAACATTAAAATCAATGAAATAGCATAAAGCAAAATATGCAACTCTAATGAGGCATTTGTTTAGTTAGAAAATGATAATTCAACGAGTAGTTAAAATTCGTCATTGCAGAAGAAAAACTTAAATGTTCTGATCTTACAGCTCATTCATGAAGAAACTTGCTAGAGGTTTTACGTATTTCCAATTATAAGGTAGGAAGCTGAAATATATTTTTCTAAAGTGTATAATACATGGGTGCCTGGGTGGCTCAGTTGGCTAAGCATCTGCCTTTGGCTCAGGTCATGATCTCATGGTCCTGGGATAGAGCCCCACATCAGGCTGTCTGTTCAGGGAGGAATCTGCTTCTCTCTTTCACCCTCCCTCTGTGCTCTCTCTCTCTCTCTCTCTCTCAAATAAATAAAATTTTTAAAAAAGTGTATAATACAATAATAAATAATAAAATCACTAAATATTTCCTTATTTAATAAAATCTATTGACGATAAGCAATAAATAATAAAAATAAACAACAATAAAAACAAATTCTAAGCAACCGTGTTGAGAAAAGACTCAATTATATTTTAATTCTTCCAATCAAAAACATTGAGAAATCATTGTTGAAAGAAGAGTCAAGAATAAAGCAGTCACAGATGTAATAAAAATATATTATAGAAATCTGTGTGGAAGCTGTATTCTTTTTTTGGTGTTGTGGTATTTGTGGCTGTCAGCTTCTAATATTTATAATTTGTTTTAGTTTTCCTCATTCTAAATAAATATTCATATTATATCTAAATTTCTATTCATAATTTTATACTCTTCCTAAAGTTTCCACAAAATTATATAATCTCTAGCCCTACACAACCTAGATCTGCCCCTCATCCTGCCCTATCAGGAGCTTTCTGACTGCTACTCAGTGAGAAACAATGTAATGAGAATGCTTTTTGGGTTAGAGGGCCGAAGGTTAGCATCTCTGCCTCCCAGGTATAGCATGGTGCCTGGTACACAGCAGAAACTAAGGTAATATTAAATTTGTCACTTCATTGTGTTAACTTGATTATGCCATACCACTCCAATGGAAGAAACATTAGAAAGCAGGTTCTCCACTCCTACTTCTTAAATATGCATTAATGTTAACGTATCTTCATGTTAACCATGGCTAGTATGTCAATTTTCTCTTTGTCATTCTGTTCAATAAATTAGGCAATCAAAAAAAATTTTTTTTTAAAGATTTTATTTATTTATTCGACAGAGATAGAGACAGCCAGCGAGAGAGGGAACACAAGCAGGGGGGAGTGGGAGGAAGAAGCAGGCTCATAGCGGAGGAGCCTGATGTGGGGCTCGATCCCCTAACACCGGGATCACGCCCTGAGCTGAAGGCAGACGCTTTAACCGCTGTGCCACCCAGGCGCCCCCCCCAAAAAAATTTTTTTTAAGATTTTATTTATTTATGTGACAGACAGCCAGCGAGAGAGAGAACACAGCAGGGGAATGGGAGGGGAAGAAGCAGGCTTCCAGCGGAGGAGCCTGATGTGGGACTCGATCCCAAAACGCTGGGATCACGCCCTGAGCTGAAGGCAGACGCTTAAGGACTGCGCTACCCAGGTGCCCCAGGCAATCAAATTTTTAAACATATATACCTTGGTAGGAGATATTATACAATGTCTGTGTTAAATGAAAAAGAAAAGTTTATGTTATGGACTGAAATGTATTCTCCCCAAATTTATACTGAAGTTCTAACCCCTAATGTGACTATTTAGAGATAGGGCCTTTAGTGAAGTAATTAAGGTTAAATGAGTTCGTACGAGCGAGGCCCTAATCAGGTAGGATTCACATTTTTATAAGGAGAGGAAGAGACACCAGGGATGCACATGGGAAGGCCCTAGGAGGACAATGAGAAAGCAGCGTCTGTGAGCGTAAGAGAAAGGCCTTAGGAGAAACCAAACCTGCCAGCACCTTGATCTTGGGCTCTTAAGCTCCAGAATTGTGAGCAAATAAACCTCTGTTGTTTAGAACACCCTCAACAACATAAATTTAAGTACTTTGTTACCTACAATTTTGTACCAGGAATTTGTGGTATTTTGTTATGACAGTCCTAAAAGACTAATAGAGCTCATTATATAAATATGTGTTTTGTTGTTACTGTTTGTTCTTGTGTAAGAAGGAACATAAGCTTTGTCATCTGGCATACTAGATTTGTAGGAAACATGTCTTTATCATCTATTACTGACACAACTGTGTAACTGTGGTCACTTTCAATTAAATCTAGAGCTCAGAGCCTGTGTTTCCTGGTTTGTTAAATGGAAATGATATCTACCTGACATACTTATAGAGATTAGATGCCTTGATATTTATTTACTACAGACCTGGCATTTAATAAGTTTTATATGTTGGTTCCTTTTTGCTACTTCTGACTCACAGAAAATATTTCCAGTATGTCCACTCATTTAAAAACAGTGCATATGTGTAACATTGCCAAACATATCTCCTTTAATAATAGATTTCATCATCAGAATCCTTCTTTTGTTGGGGTACAAGTTAAACATGTTATTGGTGAAAAGAATCTCCAGTTACACCGTTTTATTTTGTACATTTTTCAAACTGTTTTGAAGGAGAGAATAGGAGTTGGGGAATAGGCCAGAAAGCATAGAATGAAGATTGATTGGAAGGAAGTTGTGAATGACATTGTAGGTAGAAGATCAAATTCATAACGCTTTGTTTTGAAGGGTTAGAAGGCAGGACAAGGTTAGGAGTTGTGGTATTTCTAGATATTTGGAGGCTAGAACTGGGTGAAGAATAGAAAAATACTCAAAATCAGATATGCAGATCAAGTTGAACATCATCCACTTAATTTACATGCCTAGTGGGGGTGCTAAGATTTTAAGTACAAGTTTAAGGAAAGAATGCAAGAGAAGGAATGTTTTAAATATTTCATATGTTATATCATGACCACACAGCTGTATTTCACAAAGAAAGGATTCTTCCAATGACAAAGAGGAAGATGGCTTGGTATATAGGGAGAGCATACTGCTTGGACTCAAGGTATTCATGGAGCTCCAAAAGCAAGTGTCCACTAATAGTTGCTGCAAATGACTGGCAGTTCTTACCTAAATACTGAACGAAATGTAGAACTGGTTACATTTGTGGGCTCTGCCAGTTCTTACATTTTTCTAGTGGTAACGATTGCTATTTAGAATGTGTCTTTGAATCTAAGATGTAAAATCAAGTGAGCGAAGGTACGCGGCAGCACTTTGTAAACTGTAATACACCATGCAAATGTTACTTGCTATTTTTATATAGAGTTGGAGGAAGCAAACACGTTATCTTGACATCTTCTTAGTGTACATCACTGGCTTCTGTTTCCTTAATAATTTAAAGCAGAACAATATACAAGTTATCATTTGACCCATGAACTGTACAAGTCCTCCTGCAAAGCTCTTGTGAAATTCTAAGGAGTTACAGAATTGCATAGGTAATTCTATATATGTAAACAGGATCTCAAATCTGATGTACCTTCCCATTTTTTTTAACCTGTCTTTTAAAGTTAGTGCCTTTTCTTAAATTAGAAGGGGTTAAGACGTATTGCTGAAAGTTTACTGGGAGTGAGAGACTAGTTTGGCTATGAAAACTTTGGCTTTAGCAATGATTGCATTCTCTACCCACCTAATCTATCATTCATTACATCATTATCTTCTCCCCAGTTGTAAAAAGGCTTTGTGTTGTGTTCATGAATATTGATAAAGGTCTCTAAATGTATTAGCTCTAGGTCTTTCACACTCAAAGTGATTTTCAGGTTTTGTGGTAACTGATAACCAGTAAGATTCAATAGTTTCCATGCTTTCTTAATTGAGTGTTTGAGAGTATCCTGCCATTTTTATGAGCCAGTGCTTCATCAGAATTCTAAAATTAAGGTATTGATTCTATATTGTACTAATTAGAAAGGTTTAAAAAAAAAGTCCTTTGAGATACACTGTGACCTTTTCCTTTGTTTGTATTAAGAAACCGATATTCTAAATTGTGTGTTTCTTTCACTGAGGCCAGAGATTTTTCCACTAGTTGAAATAATTCAGAAAACAAGGAGAAGGAAGCATGTGCCTGCTCTCTTGATACTTTCTCTGAGAAAAGTTGTGGGGTTTTTTTAATGGATAGAATTAGTAAATAGATCAGTTATTTTGATAGGTAAAATCATGTTTTGTGGATTTTCTAAAAAATTTAGCTATTCATAAACTTTTTCATTTTACATCTTTCGCCATCTCAACAAAAGGTAACTCTTTTCCAGTTGCTTTTGCCAAAAACTGGCAGTTGTCTTGGACTTTTCTCTTTTTTTTTTTTCATTTTCCATACCTAATTCATCAGAAAAGCCTGAAAATATACTGAAAATATATCAGATATACCTGGAATCCTTCCAGTTTTTACTACCACCAGTATCTCACAGCATCATTGCATTAGCCTGCAATGCACAGTATAGATATTGGAATGTTATTACTTGTTTTCATCCTTACCCTCCCCTCTCTACTAACCCATTTTCAATTCTGGATCCAGAGTTATTCTATTAAACTCCAAGTCAGATAATATCATTCCACTGCTCAAATCTTATACCACATTTCAAATTGTCCAGAATAAAAGCCAAAGGCCATACTTGGTCCGTTTTCCACTGCTCCTTTGCCTCTCTAGCTCATATTCTCCAACCTGTTCCCTCTTCTTCTTACACATTGGCCTCCTTGTGGTGTTTTTTTTGTTTTTATTTTTGTTTTTTGTTTTTGTTTTTTGTTTTTGTTTTTGAAAAGACAGCAATTTAAGAACTTTTTGGCTTGATTCCCCAGCCTATGATGCTTCTCTTCCAGAGCTCTTCATAGCTCCTTCCTTCTTGTCCTGGTCTCTACTCATATGTTACCATCTCAGAGAAGCCATTTCAGGCTACTCTAATGTTAAGGTCTATGTTCTACCTAATTCTTCCTAAACCCTGTTTATGTTTTGTTTTTCCTTATTACACTCAACACCATGTAGTATGCTATGTTTATTTTTTTGCTATTGGATATGTGTCCCAATGCCCAGTGAAGGCAGAAAAGATTGTTGGCTTTCAATTGTTTTTTTCTTTTTTTTCCCCTAATGCCTAAAAATGCACCTGGTACAAAGAAAGTATCAAAAGTCATGCTTGAATAAATGAAGAATTGAAGTAATTATAAGGGAAGCTGAATCTAGTTGCTTAATGAAGATAGATATTTTCAGTTTCAAATCAACATAGAAGAATATAAAAGGAAATACTTACTACTGGCTATCTATAAGATACCTCACACCACACATAAAAATCAATTGCAGATGAATTCTAGACTTAAAAAATAATTTTTCAATAAGATAATGTAAGAAACAATCTTCATGACCATATATTGGATATAGATCTCTTAAACAGTATAAAAATAATAATCAATAGTAAGAAAAGGAATAATGATTTAACTTTATTTAAATTAAAAACTTATATTAAAGGAGTGAAATTATGAACTGTAGTTCAATAAGAATTAAGTGGTATTAATAGAGTGAAAGCAAATATTTGCAATACACATATAGCGAAGGACTTATGTTTAGATTTCATAAAAATTTCTACAAATTACTTTTTTTAAGTAGAAAAAAAACATTAAAATAAATGAGGCAAAGACTTGAACAGGCATCTCACAAAAAGAGATATTCTAATGGCCAATAATTCCATTAAACATGCTTATCCTTAGTTTTTACAGTGTAATTCCTCTACAAACTCACCAGAATGGGAAAAGAAAAGAAAGAAAAGAAAAAAAAAGAAAAGAGAAGGGAAGGGGAAAGAAAAGAAAAGAGAAGAGAAGAGAAAACCCTGACATTTCAACAATACAATATCATTGAAGACAAGGATCAATCATCAGAACTCTTTTCAAAAGTTGGTTGTGATATAAATTGGTACAACCCCTTTAGACTATTTTTGGCATAATCTATTGAAGCTTAACATACCTATACATGTGAAGCACAAATTCCTTTCCTAGGTACACATTGGGGTCATTCTGGAGGCACAGGATGGACCCTCATGCACCAAATATTCACTTTGGATGTCAAGACTTGTGATGCCACACACATGGACCAAGAGGATGTAAAGAGATTTGTTACTTACATAATGAAGCTTTCTGGGCAGGGAGGGCATAGTCCCAATCAGGTCTAAAAATGTCTTGAGAAAGGGGAGGGATAACTAGCTTGGAGCTTCTATGGTGGTTGGGAGTTTGGAGTTGGAATGAAGGTTTCCTCTCATGGGCTTAGATTTGCACTATTTCAGCTTACCACCAACACCAAAGGGAGCACCTAGGCTCTATTATCAGCTTGACAAGGCATGAGGGCAGAAGAGTAAGAGGGAGTAGCAGGGTTGAACATTGTCACAAACATAAAAAAAATGGAGTCAGACTTTTTATTCTAGTATATACCCCCCCAAAATACATACAGTGTAAATGTGCTTCATAAGGTAAGCACATGAGTGTTTGTTGCAATATTATTTGTTATAATCCAGAGAAGTAAGTGCCTCAATTATTTATTAGGTATAAAATGGTTAAATAAATCACAATATAGCTATAAGAGGAAATACTATGCAAGAATGGAAATAAATTACTGATACTTGCAGTAAAATAGGGCAGACTTAATAGTGTTGTGTGAAAGATGAGCAAAACACGAAGAAAGCATAGTTAGATTACTTTTATATAAAGCTCAAACATGGTCAAAATTAGTTGGTATTGGTGGAAATTAGACTAGTTGTTAGCCTTGGGAGGCATGGTAATAGCTGAAAAGGGATAAGGGGGATCTGAAATGGGGTAATAGATTCTTGCTGTGGATGGTGGTTAAACAGATATATTTGTTTCATAAAACATATGATTAAATACACATTTTTGATTTGTTCACTTTTTAATATATATATGTTAATCTTGAATAAAACGCTTTTAAAAAGGAACAGATTGACACCTATATATTTTCATTACGTATCTATCTATCATATAAAATAATCATGCAAGTGAGAAAAGAGGTATAATTTGTGTAGTCTTTATGTAATGAAATCTTATATTTAAAAAGTATGCGTTTTGTTACATAGAATGTTTAGAATAGAGCATGAAGTCAGGCCAAATATTTTCTAAGATAATTACTTACACAGTTTATTCTTATTACGATGTAACTTGTGTGGTCTTTACGTAAAGAGAACTTATATTAAAAAAGTATGAATTTTGTGGCATAGAATGGTTTAAATACAGCACGAAGTCAAGCCAAATATGTTCTAAGATAATTACCTACACAATTTTTTCTTACTACTTTAAATTTTAAACTAAGGAAATCAGTTTTATAAATAAAATATTGGGTGATGATAGAAATTATGATGAAATTACATATATTTGAAATATTTCATTTTTTCTGTAGCTAAATAGGTTATTATAACATCATAGTCTGTCTGCTGTAGCATTTGTCAGTCTTTTGACTTTTTCAGGAAAAAAATGAAGGAACAGTTTATACAATGGGAGGCAAATGTCAGATCTCTTTTCTGCTACTGTCTTATAATTTTTTATTTCTGTTAAGTTATAGGAATGAATAACACATATGACATATTAAATGAGATATTGTTTAAATTGGTTTGACTTTAAGCAGCTGGAGTAACATTAAGTTACTGCCATACTGTATTTTTGTGTCTTGAAAGAATCACTGCAGATTTCCTAAAATAGCTTACTAACCTACTACCAGGTAGAAACTCACATACTGGGAGAATTAGGCATTTTTTATAAGTTTTAAAAAATTTTTATAATGCCTCTGGAAGAGTAGAGATTTGAGTGAGCATATCTGTATTATATCACATTATAATCAACCCTGAGGCTATATCCCAACAGTGCTATTGTGAAGAAGATTTTAAAATCTATTTTTAAAAGAAAATTTTATATATAAATATGATTTTTAGAATATATTTACATTGACAAGATACGCCATTCAAAAAAAAATTCTAAACAAAATCAGTCACAGCCCCTATGTATGGTTTTAAGCCTTGTTTTCTTATTAATGCGTCTGCTGGTATAGTAGACTGTTACCTCCCCGCTTTCCCTCCTCCCTTGCCGTAGTATGGTCTGTTATCTGTTACCTGATAATGCAACATGTTCCAGAGTCTACAGGGAGGATGTCTTTACTGTACAAAGTACTGTCCAAATTTCAACAAACCTGGGCTCGATAACTCTTCCTGTGTAAATCACATTTTACTTTACTAAAAAAAAAAAGTAAATTCATATCATTTTGTTCTGTTCACTAGGATAAAATCACCGTTTCTTCTGCCAGGTATTTGGCCAGATTCAAGCTTCTATAATGTCTGTATAGGCTGGTATCTTATTCTGTCTTCAGCTTTCTCATGTGACTGAGTGATTAGTTAAAAGCCCACAGAAGATGCTTTTGAAATACTAAACAATCTGCTCTTCTGCACATAATGGACTAAATAGCAAATTCTTATTATACTTTTACATATGTCAGTGTGAAATTGAGCAAGAAACAAAAGTCTAATGTCTAAAAGATTTGGAATATATTCAAAATGAGTGTACAAGCTTTTCCAGCAATCAATATATATTTTAAGGGTTTTGTTTGTTTGTTTGTTTAAGTAGAATGCAACATTGAGTATAATCAGTATTAACAATAATATAGGAAAGCATTTTACTTACCAGCCAGGAATGAATAAATATTCAAACCACAATAAGAACCAGAATAAGAAATGACTTTTGGCCATGTCTTAAGTCGGGGCATTCTCAGAACATATATAGTAGAACAGAAATTTATGTCACTGTGTAAATGTATAGTATAATTAAATTATTAAAAATATTTTTAATATATCCATCCAAAACAGTTTTAAACACAAGTGAGAAACATTCAGCAGTGAAAGAAAGAGATGTATTTCACTTATTAATAATGGAACTTATTGATGTTGAAAGAAAAATCTCATATCTCCAAGTAAAATTAATGGAAAATTAGCTCAGAAAAGGATTTTGCAGTATTTTAATTGCAGTAAAACTTCATATACTGAAGATCTTTTGGAAAATTAAATCCAAGTACAGTAACAGAGAAATCATAACGGGCTAACAATATTTGAAGGTATGTGTACTGTAGTTATATTCTTTACTGGATAGTAAAAAACATGAAGATAGATATTAATAATAATAGAAATGGAAAGCCGATGTATTAGAAGCATGCTACAAATTTTAATTGCTTTATAATTACAAAAAGACTACTCTGTCAGTGAAAATTTTTCAAAAAATAGACAGTAAACAATAGAAGTTCTTTTATATTTTCCAACTTCATTCCCCTCTGCAAAGGTTACCATTACTGTTTGATTAAAAAAAAAAAAAAAACACCACCACCACCACCTTTTGTTCTACTTTTCAGTATCTCTATATACTTAAGGGTTAAGATGGAAGAAAAAGAAGTATTTCATTCTAAGTAGGTGTAAATTAAGATGATAGCCAGCATTTCTTACTCTTTTCCTACAAGGTAAGACTTTTTGAAATTGTCTTGCTCAGTCTTTTTTGTTCCTCAGACATTTTTCTCTACATCTTGCAATCTATTCTTTTCAAGGGAATTAATAACATTCTAATTACTAAATAAATGCTTAATGCTTACTTCCTATTTTAATTCACTTCTCTATTTCATTGACACTGCTGATTAATCACCTTTCCTGCATCTGTCTTTGGAATGTGCCAGCGTTGGATGGTTTCAACCACTTACTTTTTCCATGTCTAGATCCAGGTGGCTGGAGTTGCTAAAGAAAACAGCAGTAGGACAGATTGATATAATTATAAATTATTGATTTATAACTTCATTTGAAATTTCAGTCCTTAACATTATCTACAAATCCTACAGAATTATTCTTTCCTGATCATCTGCTCCTTGAAATTAGGATTTCAGACCTTCTATGCCCTCTTCAAACTTTCTGCTAATGCATTCCCTATTTGTGTTTGGCAAATGACCTTGCTTTCTACTATATAGTTTAAAACCAGCAACATTAATCAGCAATATCCTCTACCAAACCCACACACCTAACATTCATAAATATATTTTAGATTCTTCCAGTCCCAGTGGAAGAGTTGTTCCTCCTATCCCAAAGCAACACCTCCAAATTACTCTGGGCCTATCCCTTTTTGTTTTTTTCAGCAGTCTTACTTTAATCATTATATTTTTGTCTTTCATGTGTGTTTTACTACCTAAAATGGATTTCTCCCACATATTTAAAACATGTACGCCTCACTCATTTAAGCAAACTTCCTCTAGGTATAGGGTGCTCACTTTCTTCTTCCTTTTGTTTATAGTCAAACTTCTCAAAAGAAAAGATAGTATCTTCATTTCCTCTTTTCCTGTTCATTTCTTCAATTCAATCCAGTTTCTGCCTCCATTGCTTTCTGTAAAAAGCTCTTCTTAGAGTCGACAATGATTTAAGTATTACCAGAGCCAACACACACAATTTAGTCTTAAACTTATGTGATTTCTTAGCTTTCTACAGTGTAGACCACTTTCCTCTTGCCACCGTTTTTCCCCTGGGCTTCCATAAACCCACACTCTCCTGGCTTGCTTTCTGTCTCTCTGGAACTTCCCTTCCATATTCCTTTACAAAGTCATTTTCTTCTCAAGCCTTTTGGTGTCCTCCAAGGTGCAATGTTCTCTTCACTCCAAATCCTTTCCCTTATCTTTTAGATTAAAAAGGTAATCTTATTCACATTTCTTATGTAATCACTATTTAAATGCAGGTTATTCGAAAATCTGTATCTCTAAAGCCCTCTTTTTTGTGCCTCAGACTTAAGCATTAAATTGCCTTGATGATGTTTCCACTTGAATATTTCAAAGATACTTTCAATTTAACATGTCCAAATTAAACTCATGATCTTTCATTCCAAATCACCATGCTGTCCACAGTCTTCCCCCTCTTCACTGCTATTCTTGTTTCAAATATATTACCAGATTTTATTGATTCTCTCCCCCAAATGTCTCTCTGTTATGTTCACTTCTCTTAATTTTCTGTATAATACAAGTTAAAGCTTCCATTATCCCTCACTTAAATTATAGGAATAGCTCCCAACTGGTGTACCTATATTCTCTTTGTCTATTTCTCTTTTATTGTCCATAGTGCAGTGTTCTTTCCAAAATACAAATTTTGCTTTCTCATACATGGACCTCAGTCCTACTCTTCTTCTTGTGCCCTCTGCATCTACTGCTTAATATCATTTAATAACTTACTGTTGTTCTGCGGTGAAGAAAACCAATTTAACATAATTTACAAGGAATTTCATGACTGATATCCTATTTAATTTCCATATTTTTCTTATGCCACCCTCACCTTTGTTCTCTGAGTTCCAACTAAAAAGTCATTTACTTCCTCAAAGCATTATGAACTCTCCTACCTTAAGATCTTTGTTAATTCTGTTAACAGAATTAACAGAATCTGTTAATCCGTTAACTCTTCATCTCAGATATCCCCTCTCCACCTCCTTCTAACTTCTGCTTACATTTTAGGTCTCAAATTTCCCAAATCTTTCACAGTACTTGAAACTTCCTTGATCTGTTTGCATAGTTTCCAATAATTTACCTTCACACTTAACAAACATATATTTGCATTATTAGTTTTTCTCCTCTAATTTGTGAATTCCATAAGGTGGGGGACTGTTCATGTTTTTGTTCACCATTTGCATTCTCTGTGTCTAGTACAGTATCTGGCACAAACTAGGTTTTTAATAAAAAATTTGTCGGAGAGTGAATGGATGCAACCATCATTTGTGCATTGGATCTAAATTTTCATTAATTTTTCCTTCAAATTTTAAATTGAATGAAATTACAAACTTTAATAAAAACCTACCTACATAGCATTAATATCTACTTCAGGGAACATTCTACCCCTTAAAATATTCCATCTTGCTTATATTTTTTCTGCACAAAATCCTGCACCAGTTTAGTCATTTGGACAATCAATTGGTATGATCGTTCTGTATACCTACTCTTTGAAATACATCCCAATTAACTCCTATTTCTTTGGGCTGTTCTGATACTATAGGTCTTGAATATTTCAAAATCTGTACTGATTATATCACTGCTGAAAGAATTTAAGATACCTATAAATGCTTCTTCTGAGAGCTAAGCTTGGTAAGAATTTCTTGGTTTTCATTCAGAAATTAAGATTGATGTTCTCTTAATTGCACTATAATGGCTGTGCCATTGGTATATTTGAAGATTTGAAAATTTGACCAACTACATGTCTTGGAAGATATTTTCTTCCTCTTGAGGACACACAGTGTTCCCTCAAGAAGGAACTTCCTTTGTATATCTGTTATTAGATTTGGTGATCAATCACTCTTGCTCTAAACCTTAAAATTAGTTGTCATATATTGAATATGCTCTGCATTTGGGTGATTTTTATAGTATCTCTTGGGATGTTTTGTTAACTCCTGACAGTTTATTTGTAGCATAGATATAGCTCCGAAATCTATTTTAATCATTAGTCAGTTTTTCCCTAATTCCCTTCTGAAATTCTGATACTGTTTGTCCTGTCTGTGCCCTATTTCATTCATTCTTAATACCAATTATCATATGGAGTCATGGAATAAAATCAGCATTACTCCATTGCAAGCCCATATTTGGAGTTTAGTCAGTAGGGAGAGTATTTTTAAGAGCAACTTCTAGTTGAGACTTTTTTTTCTTTCTTTCTTTTTTAGCATGGCTGGCTACCTTCAGAAAACTTCTCTATTCCTTGTTTATTGCTAAATCCACTTTAGCACATTTATTTTCTAAGTTTAAGAGAAATTTTTTGATTTTCCAACTTCCTGTGATATACTTGCTCCCTGGGGAAGAAATACAAACCATGTCAGGGGAATAATGTCTCACAGAGAAGCAAGTGTGAGTGAGAACATTGTGGAATTTAAGAAACAAAACAAACGAGCAAAGGGGGGGGNAAAGGGGGGGGGGGGAATGAGAGAGAGAGAAAGACAGAAACAGACTCTTAACTGTAGAGAACAATCTGATGTTTACCAGAGGAGAGGGCAGTGGTGGACGGGTGAAATAGGTGATGGGGATTAAGGAGGGCACTTGTGATGAGCACCAGGTGTTGTTTGGAAGTGTTGGATCACTATATTGTATACCTGAAACTAATATAACACTGTATGTTAACTAGAATTAAAATAAAGCTTAAAAAAAAAAGAATGACTTGATCCAATGGCATTATACCCTGTAGGAAGAAGAGTAGTTGCTGAATAGGAAATGACATTTAGATGCTAAAAGGGATCTAAATTGTGAACTTCTTTCAAATATTTTTTGTTGATTTATTTTTCAATTTTAAAATAATGCCTGGGGCGCCTGGGTGGCACAGCTGTTAAGCATCTGCCTTCGGCTCAGGGCATGATCCTGGCGTTATGGGATCGAGCCCCACATCACGCTCCTCTGCTATGAGCCTGCTTCTTCCTCTCCCACTCCCCTGCTTGTGTTCCCTCTCTCGCTGGCTGTCTCTATCTCTGTTGAATAAATAAATAAAATCTTTAAAAATAAAATAAAATAAAATAAAATAAAATAAAATAATGCCTATTCATTGGAAACCTGAAACATAAGTCAAAATTCTCCAAAGATTTAATTTCATGAAATTTTACCCTGTAATATACTTCCCCTTTCTCATAACTTCTGACAGTATGGAAACTAGAGATTTTAATAGAGTTCTTTAATAAAAAAATACTAAATAGTTTTCTACCAAATGCTATCTATATAATTGCACATAGAATAGAGAGATCCTGTGCCCCCAGTTATTAAATATGCCTTCTCTTTACCTACTATTTTTGAAACTTGTTCCCTTCTTATGCCGATTTGTGAAAAATTGGGAAGTGGCTGCTCCTCTATTCAGACCGCATAGTTTTTGTTTGTTTCCTTGTTCATTTTGCTTCTACTAAACGCTATTCCCGGTTCTGAGTTTAAACTTTCTCATGACCTAAATTGGACCTATTTTTTTCTCAGGCTGCTGCAAGGGAGAGAATGGCTCATTTTCCTGAATTCTCTCTTTTCAGTAGAGAGGATTATTTAATTTCTTCTCAGATTAGCTAGTATATATGATTCTCAAAACTTTCACATGTTGCTAATGGTTTCCTGGTCAATTTTTCTGGGTTATGGAGGTAAATTTTCTGCATGTTCTTTTACCCATATCTTAGTCCAAAGTCCTTTATTTGGAGTATTTTTCAATTTGAAAGAAGAAGAATTTCAACTATATTCCTTAGAAGTAACAGAAATGCAGAAAAGAAGACATGTAAACACAGAAGCTAGGAGAACTGTAATAGGAAATAACAGTTTAATAATAGGAAATAGCAATTTAATAAAAGGAACTGCCTTCTGTTAATTCATCCCCCAAGAATGCAAATGTGTTATTTTATTTTGAACTTTAATTTTAGAAAATCATCCTTAAAGAACATTTTGGAAAATAAAGTTTTATAGGAAATGGATGTTGCTTTTACATACAAAGGAAATTTTCATTTCTAATAACATTAGCTCTGTACTCAGACAGACCTCAGTTCATACCCTGACTCTTCCACTTCAAGCTACTTAGGATCTTGGTGAAACTATTCAAACACTTAGCCTCAGTTTCCTTATAAACGGAGATGGTATTAGTATGTTTATTATACAATTATTGTGAAAATGAATGAAACAACTTACATAAGATTATAAGATGCATAACGTAAGGACTGGCAGTTTTATAAGCCTTCAGTAAATGTTGGCTTTCATTATTCTTAGTATCATTGTCAAGTAAATGCTGACCTGATATTGAATTAGGTGTCTGTGACAAAATAGGAAAGGAACAGAAGAAAGAATGGTAGTAATAAATGGAATAAGAAGAAGCATGTAGGTAAACGCTAATGAGATTATAATTATGATGATATTACACATGGAAGGGGAAATGGCAGGCAATTTTATATTCCAAGAATTAAAAAAAGAAATAATAGTGATTCATGTATAAAGTTAAAAGATTTCAAATTAATCTGTGCTGCCGAGAGAGAACAAATTGAACCTCAGAGAGAATTGTTATACATGGCATTATATCCAACCCCCTCAACTTTATTTGGGGTCTTTTCTATTACTAAATGGCATGTGAAGCTGGTTTACCCCACTCCTGCTCTTTTAAATGTACATTTTTTGAGGAATAGAAAGGTTATCCGTGTGGAGAGAATTTAAATGAAATAAGCTTTTTTTCCCCCTAGAAGTAATAATTGGAGACATACAAGATTATTACCTCAGTCATAGAAGGAAAAAAGGGCACCCTCTGAGATGAGGAAATGTTTATAGTACTCCTGGAATATTACAAATGATTATAGGAGATGAGATCCAAGTAGAAAAAAAGCTGTGTATGTGAAATACTGAGACATAATACCTGTTCTGCTAGAGTCTCGATACATGAAGCCCTGCCCAAGAGGCAGGGTCACACCTTGAACTACTTTAGTTCTCTATTCATCAATTTTATGCAAAATCAATTTCATAGAAAATCAGTTTTCCTAGCAAATGTATGACCTATTCACTCAGCAACATGCTCCCTATCCTTTTTAAAATTTCTTTTGATTATGTAATTTATAATAGCAGTGAATAAATGGACTGGTGTTAAAATATGTACTACATATAAGTTTCCACAGTACATACAGAACCTGATTATCTGTGACCTCTTTAACTGTGAGGGTCTAGTTTCTCTTGAAGACACATCTAGTATGGTCTGACTGCCCACGATTCAGCTTCCCTGAGTGCGTAATGCTCAGTCTTTATGATACACCCTCTGAACATTTTTCACAGATTGCTGGAAAATCCACATGTGCCACAAGCTTGTCCTGTTTGTGCTTGTATTTTCTTATGCTTTACCCCCCACTTCAACTCTTCTGCAGGTCAATTTTTGCCAGAATCTTTTTTTTTCTCTTTTAAATATTTTATTTATTTGTGAGAGAGAGAGAAAATGAGAGAGGAGGGGGAGGAGCAGAGGGAGAGGGACAAGCAGACTCCTCACTGAGCGTGCAGCCTGACTCGGGGCTGTATCACAGAACCCTGAGCTCATGACCTGAGCTGAAACCAAGAGTTGGATGCTTAACCAATTGAGCCGCCCAGGTGGTCCAGTTTTTGCCAGATTCTAACTGTTTCTCCATACTAATATTTTCCCCTTTATCACTTCAAGAAAAAGTACAGCTCACACTAGGCTCCAATATTTAACATTTTTCCCCCTAAAGGTCTGAGGATAACTTAAGGAATTTAAAACACAAAGAAACGTTTTAAGCCAACAAACTGAAACCTCAGTCTAGACACAAAGGCTTTATTATAAGAAGTAAGATTTCTTGGGGCACCTGGGTGGCACAGTCATTAAGCATCTGCCTTCGTCTCAGGGCGTGATCCCAGAGTTCTGAGATCAAGCCCCGCATCAGGCTCCTCCGCTGGGAGCCTGCTTCTTCCTGTCCCACTCCCCCTGCTTGTGTTCCCTCTCTCGCTGGCTGTCTCTCTCTGTGTCAAATAAATAAATAAAATCTTTAAAAAAAAAGTGAGATTTCTTGAAAAAAAAAAGGATTTATGAGTTCCAAGGAGCCAGAGTTTATACAATAAGTAATAAAGCAGAGAAGAATACACACAATTTGCTGTCAGTGTTTTCCCACCACTTAGGAAGTTTTCCCACTGCTTAGGAAGAAGATAACAGTTCAACCATTTGGTAGGTAAGACATGATACAGAGATTTTGCCTGGGATTACATGCTACCTAAGCCCTTGAGAAGATCCTAGTTCTCTTTCTCTGGACCTCAGCCCAAGAAGACTGGGAAAGTCAACAGAAACACTGGAGAGAAAATGCAAGAATGACAGGGACTTGTGCCCTACAGCAAGATGGTAGGAAACTTCTAGATCAAACATTGTGCCCTGCCTTTAGATTATCCGTGGTCAAGAAATTCTAAACCAATGTCACTACAGTGTGATCCACCATCAGCAATTTATATGAACTTTAATAAAAAAAATCCTAATTCATTATTAGAATGTGTAAGAATAGAAATCAATGCACTGTTTATTTTATGGAAAAGCCTTACTATGAAAACTGTCACATAAAGTAAGCCATGCAAGTGCTATTCTTAATTTACGTTGTGGTGCAAGCTTCGTATCTTTTTGTGGACTGGAACTTTGAATAGCATTTGTCTAAACACATGGAACTGAGGGCAACATTAATTTAAAAAAAAAAAACTTTGACAATAGAACATGAGTGAAGGGATATTAAGCTAAATATAAAAGCCATTATAATTAAAACAGTATAGTACTGGCACAGGAATAAACAAAGAGATCTGTGGAAAACAACAGAAAAACCATAATCAGAGCCATATGAAATAGGAATTTAATCTAAGATGTGGCATTTTGCCTCATTTGGGAAAATACTTAATACAATTTATTTTGAAAATTGGCTATTTTGGCAGAAAAAAATGTTAGGTTCATCATTCACCTCATAACAAAAAAGTAAATTCCATGTTGTATTAGTCTGCTAGATATAGTGTGGCAAAATACCATAGCCTGAATGGTTTAAATTACAAAAATCTATTTGCTCACAGTTCTGGAGCCTAAAAGTCTAAGATCAAGATGCTGACAGGGTTGGTTTCTAATGAAACTTTCTTTCCTGGCTTATGGATAACCACCTTCTCTCTGTGATAACACAGAGAAAAGTCTTGTTTTTCCTCTGTGTATGAGGGGAGAGAGAGTGTGCGTGCTTCTGTGTTTTTGTTTTGTTTTGTTTTTCATCTTCTTATAAGGACACTAGTTCTATTGAATTAGGACCCCACCCTTATGATCACATTTAACCTTGATTATTCTTTAAAGGCCCTATCTCCAAATACAGTCGCATTGGAGGTTAAATCTTAAACAGATGAAGTTTGTAGGGACAGATTATAGTCCATGACATACATGAAATAAAGAAACAAACGTTTTATTTTGGTGAAAATACAAGGTTTTTTTGTTTGTTTGTTTTTGTTTTTTGTTGTTGTTGTTTTTTTTTTTTTTTGAGAGAAAGGTGGGGAGGGGCAGTGGGGAGGGAGAAAGAGAATCCTAAACAGTCTCCATACCCAGCATGGCCAGGGCTTGATCTCATGACCCTGACATCATGACCTGAGCCAAAATCAAGAGTCAGATTCAACCAACTGAGCCACCCAGATGCCCCAAGGATAAAATGTTTTAAAAATGAAGAAATTCTACCTGATAAAACACAAATCTAGGATCCATAACACAGTGCTTTTATTTGAGTCATCGAGTATATCAATACTTCTTTCCATTTTATAGCTGAGTATAATCAATTGAATGCATGTATCACTATTTGTTCTTCTATGTGTTGAAGGACATTTGGATTGTTTTCAGTGTATATGATTATGAAATAGAACTGCTGTAAATATTCATGTCCAGATTTTTTTTAAGTTTTTATTTGACAGAGATAGAGACAGCCAGCGAGAGAGGGAACACAAGCAGGGGGAGTGGAAGAGGAAGAAGCAGGCTCCCAGCGGAGGAGCCTGATGTAGGGCATGATCCCATAACGCTGGGATCATGCCCTGAGCCGAAGGCAGGCGCTTAACCGCTGTGCCACCCAGGCGCCCCTCATGTCCAGATTTTTGTGTAAACATAATTCTTTATTCTCTAAGGTAAATACCCAGAAGTGGGATTTCTGAGGCATCTCTCCACAAAGGTCATGAGGGAAAGTCTACAGCACATCTAAATCTTGGTAGAATTCCCTGGGATCTTCCTGGACTATAAGAGCATGGAATCTTGTGAAAAATAGCTACAGGGAGGGTCACTTTCCACCCATCTCCCTATATTCCCAGAAGGCTGTCAAGAGATAGTTTCTTATCACCTCCTGGATATAATGAGGCATGAGACTTTTTGCCTTGTTGCCCTTAGCATACAACACAGACTAAGACTATAAAACTGCTTATCAGCATGAAATTGGCTCTTCAGCAACAGCTTACCTTGCCACTCATGTTACATTATGTTGGCATCCTGTGGGACAAGGGAGCTGACACTTTTGTTCATCTTTCTTTGCTATGTATATAAGTAATAAGTTTTCTATATCTAACTGGGGCTTATTGTTTCTTTACAGCCAGATCAAGCCTTTGATTACCAGGACTTTGGATCATTTCTATTTTTTAGCAATTATGAATAGAGCTTTTTGTGTGAATATAAATTTTTGTGTGAATATAAATTTTCATATTTTTGCTGCATAAGTTGAAATGATGACTTCATTTTTCTTCAGACTCCTAAAACAGTGGATTACATTGATACTTCAATAATGAGCCAACCTTGCACTCCTGGAAGAAATCCTTTTTGACTGTGGTGCATTTTATACACATATACACACACTAGTATATGCTATGTATTTGAATGTTTTGTTAAGGATTTTGTATCAATCTTCATGAAGGCTATTACTGTCTTAATTTTTTTCTTTTGTTTTTTGTATTGTCTGTCTTTGGCTTTGGTATCACAGTAATGCTGTTCTCATAAAATGAGATAGGAAGTTATGTCTCCATTTTGTGGAGGAAATGGTATATAATTAGTATTATACTTAAATGTTTGATAGAAATTAGTATGAGACCATCTAGGCTTAGAAATGACTGTTTTTGGAAGGATTTAAACTATGGATTCAAGTTTTTAATTGTTATAAAACTATTCAAGTAATATTCTTTGTGTTTTGGTAATGTTTATCTTTGAAAGAACTGGTCAGTTTCATTTAAGATATAAAATGTATGGCCATAGAGTTGTTCTAGTGTTTCCTCCCTATCCTTTTATTGCCTGTGGTTCTGTGGTGATAATCTCCCACTTTGTTCTGGATATTGTAATTTAAGTTTATCTCTTTTTCTTTGATAGTCTTGCTGGAGTTTTATCAATTTTATTGTTATTTAAAGGAAACAACTGGGGTTTATTGCTGTAGTAATAAATTATTATAGACTGAATGGTTTAAAATCATACACATTTATTATCTTACAGTTCTGCAGTCTATAAGTCTGACACTGGTAACACTGAACTAAAATTAAGGTGTCAGTAGGGCTGCATTCCCTTCTGGAGACTCTAAAGGAGAATCTATTTACTGGTCTTTCTGCCTTGTAGAGCTCATCTGCATTCCTTTGCTCTGCTCCTGTCCTCCTTCCTCCTTTCTTTTGTCAAAGCAAAACATGGTGGGTTGAGTTCTTTTACTTCATCACTCTGACTTTCTCTTCTGCCTCCCTCTTCTACTTTTGAGGAGTCCTGTATTTACTATGGACCCACCCAGATAACCCAGGATAGTCTTTCTATCTCCACATCTGGAACGTAATCACATTTGTAAAGCCCCTTTTATCCTAGAAGGTAACATATTTACAGTGGACCTCTTAGGAGGCCATTATTCTTCTATCACAGTATTCTACAGATTTTGAATATTACGTTAAGAGGATTTTTTTTAATTAAAGCTCAATGCCATTTATAGAAATTTAAAACACGTACATATGCAAAACAATGCTTTTAGTTTTTCAAGGGTACAAATGTAATCTAAGTATAGTATCAAAACTTAGAATTGGAGGAGTGCCTATGGGTAAAAGGGAAGTGGGCAAGGGACTGGGAATGAAGAAAAAAATAAAAAAAGAAAAGATTTGTATAGATCAATGATGGTTACCATACACTGAGAAGTATGATGAACTCAATTCTCTATACCTAAATCTTAAAAACAAAAACAAAAACCTCCAAACAAACAAGCAGACTAGCTGAGTGGGGTGAGGGTGGGAACGGTCTCAGGGAAATCTGGAAAGGAGGCAGCTGGAGCCCAGAAGAAAAAGCACTGCACCTGACATTCAGATAACCTGGGGTTGAATCTGAGCTCTGTGGCTGGCTGGCTCCTTGACCTTGGATGTGTCCCAGCTTCCCTCCTGGGTGTCAAACAAGGGTACAAGATGTACACACAAGCCGATAGAATAATCGCTCCTGACACAGAGGATGGGAGATAACATTAGGCAAATGTAGAACTATAGAGCAAGAACCCACTTTCAAGATCATCTAGTTCAATGTTTTCCAAACTGCAAGTGGTTGCCCATTAATGGGTCATGAAATAATTTTAGTGGGCCCCAAAGAGCATTACAAAGAAAGAAAGCAATACATGAGCCTGTGTTTCACTAAAAGTAGCATTTTATAAAACTCTTACTTATGTTATATATGAGTATAAAATGCATTTTTTCCTATGGGATGCAGTTTGAAAAACATGGATATTGCCCAAAGGAATTCTATACTTTGAAATTTCAAGAACCAATAAGTATTCACCAAGACAACAGAAAGTTGTTCATAGTTGCCACTTTTTAATATATGAAAGGTATCAAAAAAATAAGCCCTTATAATCTATTAATATTGTACCATAGGGGCACCTGGGTGGCTGAGTCAGTTAAGCATCTGACTCCTGATTTCACCTCAGGCAGGTCATGATATCAGACTCGTGAGATCAGCCCCAAGTAAGGTTCCATGCTTAGTGGGAGTCTGCTTGAGATTCTCTCTCTCCCACTCCCTCTGCCTCTTACCCTCTGTAAAATAAATAAATCTTTAAAAAAAATTGTATCATGAAAGAAATTTTTAGCATTGTGAAAATAGAACAGAATAAAAGGCTTTATGTAAAACTCACTACACTGTACATATTTGGAACCCCCAACCTGTTTTATTGGGAGCCGCTCTGCTTCTAGGATTTCATTGCCGCAGTGGGCGGTCCTCCATCAGGGCCGGTACCAGGTAGCAGCGTGCCTCACCTAGTAGCTTCCGCAGCTCCCTGTTACCCTCGGGCAGTGGCACAGACTGTCGCGCAGGTGGTTGAGAATTGCACCAGAGTGGCGGCACCCAACCTCCTACAACTGTGAGCACCTCAGAGCAGCCACTGAACACGACCTTGAGCAAGGTGTCCGTGTCCTGTCCCTTGAGGGTGGGCAGCGCCAGGTAGTGCAGCCAGCAGCCCGCGTTCACCTTCGCATACTTGCTGTTTGGGGTCAGTGTCTTGAGACCATAGGCAGCGGAGCCAGGCTCCAGACCCAAGGGCTTAGGAGCCTTTAGGGACTGGGTCTCAGCCACCTCCCGCCCCGAGGCCTCAGCTGACAATCCAGCGAGTGGCGTTGATGGTGATCCTAGGCGCTCTCTCTGCCCCCTCCAAAGGCTCCAAACACCCCGACACCGGAAGTCTTCCAGCCCTTCGGCCAGACCACAGGCCCACACTCTGCCGCTACTCAGCTGCCAACAGGTTTTTTGTTTGTTTGTTTGTTTTTAAATTCCTATGGAGGATGTTTCTGTTTATGTTTTACTAGGCAGTTGACCTAGTTTGGTTTAGACCGCAGGTTTCTCCTCATCTTCTAGGCTGTGGTTCCAATGAATACTAAATATCCAATTATCCCATCACCATTTATTGAAGAGACTACACTTTCTCCATTATTATTGATTCCCTTGTCAAATATTAGCTGTATACTCATGTATTATATATGATAAGTATTAGCATATATGCTTGGGTTTCTTTCTGAGCCCTTGATTCTATTCCATTGGTATGTTTGTCTGTTTTTATGCCAATACTATTTACTGTTTTGATGACCATAGTTTTATAGTGTAGCTTAAAATTAGCAAGTGTAATACTTCATGTTCTGTTCTTCTTTCAAGATTTCTTTGGCTGTTTGGCGTCTTCCGTGGTTCCATGTAAATTTTAGGAGTGTTTTTCTACTTTTGTGAAAAAATGTCATTGGAATCTTGAAAAGAATTACATTGAATCTATAGATGACTTTCGGTAATATTGGTATTTTAACAATATTACTTTTTTCCGATCCATGAACATGGGATAATTTTCCATTTATCTATGTCTTCTTCAATTTCTTTCATCAATATTTTATAGTTTTTAGCATAGAGATCTTTCACCTCCTTAGTTAAATTTATTCCTAATGACTTTATTGTTTTTGATGCTATTATAAATAAGATCAATTTCTTTATTTCGTTTTCAGAAATTTTGTCATTAGTGTACACAGAAACGCTTGTTTCATTGTGTTCTTTTGTATAATGACAAAATTTTCCCTTACAGTTACCATGAGGCTTATGTAAAATATCTTAAATTTGGAATACCCTATTTTAAAATACCCTATTTTACCCTGACAACAACTTAACTTCAATAGAATTGAATTGTATAATTTATACTTTTATTTCTTCTTATCCTCACATTTTAAGTTATTGCTGTTATAATTTATGTGGGTTTTTGTTTATTTTCTTGTTTGTGTGAAAGTAATGACAGATAATTGTAGTTATGGTTATTTTTGCTACATTGTTGTTGTTGTTTTTAACTTTTAAACTAGAGTTGTGAATTATGCACCACTATTACCATTTTGTGGACTCTAACTAGGACTATATATTTGCCATTACCAGTGAGATTTATGCTACCTTTTTGTGTTTTTATGATGTTAATTTCATTCTTTTACTTCCATGCAAAGAACTCCCTTTAGCATTTCTTCTAAGGTATGTCTAATAGTAATGCATTCCTCAGCTTTTATTTATCTGAGAAACATTTTATCCCTCCTTCCATCCTGAGGGACAGCTTCTTTAGGTATAGAATTCTTCACTGACAGTTATTTTCTTTCAATATTTTGAATATGTCATGCTGTTCTCTCCTGGGCTGCAAAGTTTCTGTTGAGAAATCTGTCAATATTTCTCTGGGTGTTCCTTTATATGTAACTTTTCTTTTGCTGCTCTTAATTTTTTTGTTGTTGTTTTGTTTTTTTGTTTTTTGTGGTTTTTTTTTTTTTTTTGGTCTTTGACTTTCAACAATTTACTTACAATGTTTCTCAGCATAACCCTATTTGGATTCAACCTATTTGGAATTCCTTGGGCTTCATGGATCTGGATGTCCATTACTCTTCCCAGGTTTGGGAAATTTTCAGCCCTTATTGCTTTAAATATACATTCTGACACTTTCTTTTTCTCTTTTCCTTCTAGAATTCCTATTTTGCAGCTGTTTTATTTTCATTATGTCCCATAATTCCCTTAAGTTTTCTTCACTCATTTCCTTTATTTTATTTTTTTCTTTTTGCTCCTCTGAGTAATTTCTAATGTTTTCTTCCTCCAAATTACTGACTCTTTTTCCTGTATGGTTGAGTCTACTGTTGAAATTCTCTATTGAATTTTTCAGTTCAGTTTTTGTATTTTTCAGATCCAGGGTTTTGTATGTTTATAGGCATGTGTAGTTGCTCTTTCCTTGTCAAACCTGTCATTCCACCCATGCATTTTTTCCTAATTTTGCCTTGTTGTCTCTCTGTGTTTTCTTGTAATTCATTTAACTTCCTTAAGAAGATTATTCTGGATTTTGTCTGATGGTTTATAGAGCTCCATTTTTTTAGGGTCAGTTTTTGGAGCTTTATCAATTTTCTTTGGTATTGTCATATTTACCTGATTCATTGTGATCCTTGATTTCTTACATCTGTATCTGCACATTTGAGTAATGGGGTTTCTTCCAGGCTTTACAAGTTTCCTTTAGCTAAAATAGTTTTTCACCAGTCAGCCCAGTTTGGGTTCCCGGATGTGTATGCTGGTAATGTCTTTGCACAGGTGGAGACTGCTACTATGTTCTATTTTTGGGTTAGGTAACTGTTCAAGCTCAGAAGATGCAGATGGAGTGTGTGGCACTGGCTGAGGACAGTTGGATAGGATTGCTGGCTCAGTTCCCTACCCAAATGAAGCTGTAGAATGGGCTTTGTGATTACCTACATTCTCTGGTAGGCTTATAAGATCATTAGGACAGTATTATATACAGTAGCAGTTGGAGTTATGAATTAACTCCTTTTCCTGGCAGGGAAACAGGATGGGACCCAGGGCCTATACAGCTCATTGTTTGGGTGCTCAAAACAGGCCTGAGTGTACACTGAATTCTCCAGTCAGGTGAAACCACCAGCTTTGCTCTGTAGATCAGGGAAGACATGGGCTGTGCTGTCTGTTCAAGTACCACTGTATGTAGGGCTGTTGAATTGGCTACGCAGTTTCATGTGTGCTCTGATTACGTTGCCTGCTTGGATAGGCTGAAGGCTGTATTCAGCAACGAGTGGGGCTATGACTTAGATTCCCTACCCGGGCACAGTGGGAGAAGCAACTTTAAAACTAGTAAAGTTCTTTATTGTCATAACTCAAGCTGACCCACACCCCCAGTTCCCTTCCCAAACAAGGCCACTAATTTTGCTCTGCAAACTATCATCTCCGACTTCCCTTCTTTCAGCTCAAGCATCATTGGGTTACACAGCTTTATGATGCTTTTGCGAGCCCTTCTGGTTAGATGGGGCCAGAAGACACTGTTCCCAGCAGGTGGGGCTATGTCTCAACTATATTGACTCAGTGGGAGGGGAACAGGACACTCCAGGGTGCTGTCAATTTCCCAAATAGGTTCTCTGATTAGGAGGGAGTAGAAGCTACCCTCAGCCTTGTCTGTGAATTAATTATAGCACAAGAAGCCTCCAAGCCCAGTAGTGGCTTTGCTGTGGAAGTAATCATTTCTTCCCGCCTCCCTTTTGGCTCAAGTGTAGCTGTGCCACAGAGCTTCTAGAAGTTGTCACCAGCCTTTCTAGTCAGAGAGGAGTGGGAGGGACTTTTCACAGCAGGTGGGGCTATGAGTCAGCACATTGCCTGGTGTGGACAAACTGGGCTTAATGGCCAAAAATAAAATCTCATTTGAGGGTCTAAATCAGGCAGGTCTGCATTCTGCTGTGTTGCCTGGTAGAATGTGCAAAGCTCCTGATTAGGGCTACAATTTGGGCATTGCAGGTTTGAGTTCAGTCTGCCCAGATCCATGTGCTGGTTGTTGCAAGCTCCAACCCCTCTATTCCCTTGAAATCAAAATCTCAGTAACTAGGCCCCACAGATTTCCCTGTAGTCCCCGTGGTGTGATATCAGAGTAGGGGCTCCACTAAGTGAGACACAATTCTGGGTGAGACTGGTTGTACCCCTGAATTGCATTTTTCCACTGGAGGAACCAGAGGCTCGGGGGAGACCTCTCTATGTGCTGCTATACTGTTCTGGGGGAGGAACACTATGTAGCCACTTTTCTTACCCTTCTAACACAGTTTGTGTTGGTCTCTGTGGTAGAGTGGGGTGCTTCAGCCTTACCCCTGTGCTCTAGGATTCTCTCAATGGCATCTTGTTCTTGAGTAGATGTTAGTTGTTCTTGTGAGAGGGGGTAAGTCAGGAACACCTGTGTTGACATTTTGATGACATTACCCCGGCCAAATTTTTATAATTTAATTATGAATCCAGGGGTTCAAGAAATCACTATTTTCTTAAAGTCTTAGGGAAATATTTATATCTGTATTATTTTCAACGATTGTCTTATATTTTATATTTAATTAACAAATTGACACTGAATCTAGACCATTTTTATATATTCTCTTAGGCATTTAGAAAATATTTTCTTCTCTCCTTTTGTTTTCCTGACTTTCTAAGACATATCTCCTGTAGCCCTGTCCTGTGTTGCATTCATTTGCCATTCTAGTTCTCTATGCTCCATTTTTCTTCATCTGTAAAATGAGAATGAGAATAATATTTACCTCATTGTAATGTTTTGATGGTTAAATAAAACTACACAAGTCAAACATAAAAATGTCTGACATGTAGTAACTGCTCACTATATATTATCTATAGTTACTCACATGATTATACCATCTTAGTTCATGGTACTGCAATGGCTATTATTATCTACTACAACCAATTATTGATTAGATTTGCTTTTAAGGGTTATCATAAACAAGGTGATCTAAATGTGAGTGTGTATTTGTGTATGTGTGCATGTGTGTGTGGTTATTTAATCTCAAAGCTTTTTGTGGTATGTACTATTTGTTTAAAATTAATTAATTAATTAATTTTTTATTATATTATGTTAGTCACCATACCGTACATCCCTGGTTTTTGATGTAAAGTTCGATTTATTCCATTTATGTTGGAGGAAATAAAACATGTGATCAGCCCACAGTCACAATGTTGGTGAATGTTAAAATTAGGGAAAAAATGTTTATATCATCCTTTTTTGTTTCATTGTACTTTGTTTTTATTTCAACATAGCAAGCAGTAAAAAAATTAACAGGATTTATTAGCATTGACAGTACTTACAAGGAAAAAGAACGCTAAAAGCAATTTAGTTCACATTTAAGAAATCGCTTTAATTGAACACTTAAGAAATAAATCTATTTCCAAATGTTAAGTTTGGATCAAACTTTATTTATTTATTTTTAAAGATTTTATTTATTTATTTGACAGAGATAGAGACAGCCAGCGAGAGAGGGAACACAAGCTGGGGGAGTAGGAGAGGAAGAAGCAGGCTTCCAGCAGAGGAGCCTGATGTGGGGCTCGATCCCATAACGCTGGGATCACGCCCTGAGCCAAAGGCAGATGCTTAACCGCTTTGCCACCCAGGCGCCCCTGGATCAAACTTTAAAATAACATTTGGTAGATATTTATGTCTGCTGTCTCTTTGTAGTATTTTTATATGGCCTCTCATTCTTGGGGTATCCAGCTCCCATTTTCCTAACACAGCAGGGAAGACATATACATGTGCCCACTTAAATTAGAGGAAGAAATGGAGACCCTAGGCTGCAAAAATATACATACAAGCATTTACCTTTTCCAGAACTAAAAGTTTCTTCTATAAAAAATATTAAATTAAATAGCCAACCCCTATAGAACGAGGACCAGGATACTTCAAATATAACTATTCTGTATTTGAAAAATATAGGCCAGAAAGCCGTTTTGGTGATATTTATACACAGTCATGTTTTACCTTATCTTCCAAGAAGCTACATCTGTGACTTGGAAAGGGAGCTGAAGTTAGAGTGATTGGGTTAAACAGAAATCTTTAAAAATGCATTTCAGAGATACTTGAAAATAAGGAATAATTAATTTTAAGCAAAATAACTTCTCCAGCTTGTGAGAAAATGAAGCAGCATTTTAAATACTACTGTAACAGAGTCTTAAGCTTGGTACATTTTTCTTCTATTGTTATTTCTTCCTTAGAGGACATATCAGTAGAACAAGATTTTCTCTTTTAAGTGTAAATATTTTAAGGAATGTTTTCTTAGCTGTTGAAAATGAAATTGCTTGCTATATTCTATGATGTTCCCTGATATCATCCCTTTCAACTCATTCACAATGAAATGAGTATCTATCACTTTATTTCTGAAAAAGCCGAAATGTGAAACTCTCAGTGTTTTGCTGTATGGTGGCCCCTTAACATTAATAGAATAAAATGGGATTGAATGCCTTACTATGTTATAAAGGGACAATGGACAAAAAACTGCTCTTTTTATAGATTAGATTCACATTCGACTTATGTGTTGTTTATCCAACCTATACGTATGTTAGGACTTCAAACAAAGGGTTTTGTTTTGTTTTGTTTTGTTTTGTTTTATCTCCTGGAAAAAAAAATAGCAAAACTGTCTAGCATGCACATTAAGTATCACTGCAAAATAGTAAAATAAGAAAATTAATTTTAAATTGCATGAGGTTCTAAAAATAGCTTATCCTTTTAAGATGTTTGCTAACATGTATATACAATTATTTGGGGATAAGTTAGGCTGTTAACTGCTTTCTTTATGCTCTAAACTATAAAATCAGGCTGTTAACTGCTTTCTTTATTCTCTAAACTATAAAATGTAACTCAGAGTGATAGAAGGTTTCACTTTTGATTTTTGGCACTGTTTTGTTTTGTTTTTTTAATTATTTACTATGACAGTTGCCTCAAAAAATAAAAATGAGTGAACTTAGACTGAGACTTAAGATGGAGAACAAGATAATTGATTTCTAGTAGGAAACCTGATAATCAAAACCAGTGCTATCTTCTATTCACAAATGCAACCTATTATGAAGTTAGGGGGTTTTAGTATTTTAGTATCATTTGTCAACTTAGTTGTGTCCATTTTCATATAGAAGAAGATCAAAAGAAACTCATGCATTCTTGTTACAAAAATAAAGGATTAATACTCTTTAGTACACATTACATTTTAAAAGATATATTGCTGGACTCTGAGTCATTAAATGATTTTCCTAAGATGGTGTTCTCTGGAATCTAGATTTGCTGGATGAATGCCCTTTGGTAATGCAGTAGTTACTTCCTTTTGCTAAAGGTTATAATTTATGTGGACCAAAAAGCACAGTCTTTCCTGGAATTGAAGAAGCTTTCCAAAGGCATCCATTTGTAATCTTTTACTTAACACTATTTGTTAAGCGAAAACTGTAACCATAAAAAATTCATTTAGATTTCATTTGTTGAAAAGTTAAAATCAAGCAATTGAAAAACAAATGTCAGTGTTCTTCATATAATTTTTACCACATTATGGTGCCTATAGATAAAAGCCTAGCACAGTGCCTGTGGTCTTCAATATGTTGGTTCCTTCATTCCCCCCCATCTTATTTCTTTATCGGTTGGTATTTATATATATTGTGGATTTCCACTCAGTACTATGAAATACAAAAATATACAATGTGATTTTCACTGAATTTTCTAACAGTTTGTGGGTACAGCACTCCATGTTGACACATGCAACCCCAGCACTTCTAATTTCCTCTAATTTATTTCTTTTGTCTTTCATTTTATTAGCCACTTTAAGGGATATATTTTCTAGGATTTTTGAAGTTGGTTTTACATAGTTAATCCAATTAGTGGCACTTAATTTAGGTCCTGAGATTTTTCCTGTACCTATGGGTGTCGTTATTCCTCCATTACTTTTTAGTGACTAAAAATCTAATTCTAAAATTAGAAGAAGTAATAATTATGAAATAGTAAATAGTCCATAAAAATGAGAGAAACACATGTAGATCTCCTCTCTTAGCCAAGCTCATCTGATTATTGTGGGTTTTGCCAAATCTGAGGAATATAAAAACACATTAAATGACAACAGATCAAAAGAACATTAGTTTAAAAGTTTGATTTTAGTTGTCTCTCATTCATAGCATGTTGAGGACAGGGGAATGAGGCTAGCTTTTCTATTCATTAATTTGACTTTTTTATTTTTGGTGCAAATGTTATGAGAAAAAATTGTTTACTTCATATAAATGAATCTGTTTTAAGTAATAATTTATTCCATAGAATTCAGCCCTTGGTTCTGTGAAGAAAAAAATATCATTATTTGAATTGCTACAAAATACTTTTATGGTTATTTTAATTGAAAAGATTTTATGTGAGTTTTATTTAGAAAGTTTGAGAAGAAGAACTTAGGAAGAGCTTGAGGGAAAAATAAAAAGGAAACCCAATTCAGGCAATGTAGTTTTTTAAACACTGCACTTCTAATACTTAGTTTTATGATAGTTTCAGTGTAAATAATTATGGAAAAGATGGATGAAGTAAATTTATGGTTTTCCGGTCAAGAGTTTCTATTTTGAATGTCAGTGAACAAAGCTGAAGCTTTCTGATTAATTGTGGGGTCTTTATGCTATATTTTCCTTTACAAAGGATCTCCAGATTTCAGAAGTCAAGCCTGATATAATTTGGCAAAAACACAGTCCACAGATCAATCCTTCATATAAATTAGATTGCCATCCACATGAATGTTATTTAATTCCAACTATATGTATATTGAAACTTTATACAAACTGCTTTTATATTCTAGAAAAATATCAAAAATTTTCAAAGTGTACAGTGGATATGTCTACAAGAGCATGGACTAAGAAAAATTAAGCTCAAGACAAGAGTTTCTAAAAGCAATCAATCCTTTACAAATGTTTGCATTGTATAATTCACAAAAATAACTGTAGTTAAAGGAGTTCTTAATTATTTAATCTTTGAATTGCAAAGCAATATTTATAGTTCTTGTTTATAAAATACTGCTTATTTGAAAGACTAATTTAAAGTGAATTAAAATATAACTTTATTAATTTACCCAGCTAAATTTGTATGAATGGTCTTCCTTTTCTTTTTTCCCAGAATAATTTCTGCTCATCATTTAGATTTCAATTTAAGCATCACTTCCTTTGAGAAGTAAACTTCCCAAATCTGAATTGGTCAAATCCATCATAATATTTTCATTTCTCCTATTAATTGTCATGTTGCAATTTAATCTCTTCCATATGAGACAGTAAGCTCCATGAAAAAAAAAAGAGAATAACTTATACCAATTATTATTGTTATTTTTACTGCCTGGCTTGGTACTAGTAGACAGGTACATAGTAAGCACTTACTTATAGTTATCAATTAATGAAAACAATCTGAATAAAATGTTAACATGAAAATTGCATTGTGGAGCTTGTTCAGAGGCATCTACCTACGGTAGCATATTTGGAGTGAAAAATTATTAGCAAACATTTATATAGCACTTACTGTGTACCAGACACTATTCTATTTATATATATTTACTCAATTTGTTAATGAGAAAACTATATGAAAGAAAGTTGAGTAACTCATTTAATGTCATAGAGCTAGTTAGACGAAGGTGATCCAGGTTTTAAACCCAGAGAATCTGGTTCTAGATTATATGCTGTTTTTTTTTTCCTAAGATTTTATTTATTTATTTGACAGAGAGAGAGACAGCCAGTGAGAGAGGGAACACAAGCAGGGGAAGTGGGAGAGGAAGAAGCAGGCTCCCAGCGGAGGAGCCTGATGTGGGGCTTGATCGCAGGACCCTGGGATCATGCCCTGAGCTGAGGCAGATGCTTAACAACTGAGCCACCCAGACACCCCTAGATTATATGCTGTTGACCACTATACCCTTTTTGTCTCAAATGGGGATGGGTACCATATAGTTATCAAGACAACCTAAAGGGAAATTCTGACAGATTTTATTTATCAGTATTTATTTATTTATTTTTTTAA
>NC_048223.1:70718103-70790386 GCF_002007445.2 Ailuropoda melanoleuca | reverse complement strand
AAAAAAATAAAAGCCAGCTGTAAATACAAAAAAAAAAAAAACACAAACAAATTTAAGCTGTGAAAATCCTTCTATTTATAAATTTGAAATATTTTCTAACTTTCCTTAATTTAAAAAAATATTTAACTCAATTTGTTGGTGTTGTGTTCATATCTAATAAGTATGCAGGTAAACTGTTTTTCTTTCTTTCTTTTTTTTTTCAAGATTATTTATTTATTTGACAGAGAGGGAGAGAGAGAGCACAAGCAGGGGGCAGAGGCAGAGGGAGAGGGAGAAGCAGGCTCCCCCCTGAGCAAGGATCTTGAGGCCAGGCTCCATCCCAGGACCCTGGGATCATGACCTGAGCTGAAGGCAGATGCTTAACTGGCTGAGGCACCCAGGTGCCCCTAAGTGTTTTTATTTTTAATTGCCTATTTTTCTAAAACCATTTTTGGAAAAAAAAATCTTGATCTCTTGATTAGCTATACCTCTTTTATAATTAAAAAAAAAATTTTTCCAGATCTTCTTTGGCTATTCTCACCTGTCTTTTTTATTTATTTATTTATTTTTAGTTCCAGATGAAAAATGATCCATGATAAAATGAGTATAGATTTGGAAATTAGAAAAGTTAGAGATCTAAATCCAGATCTGCTACTTCAAACTGTGTTGAGATTGGCCTATTGATTTGAGGATAGGAGTTGTCTTTAATACTCTGTACTACTTTTGTAATACTCACTTTATATCATCAGGACCTCATGGTCTAGGAGTGGAGGCTGAGAAACAAATAGACATTACAATAAGGTATAGAGTGTTCACAGCGATAGTATATATTAGACACTATTTCCCCATGAATTCAAATTATATCTGAAACCCCTTAACACAGTTTGGCTCATTTGTTTCAGGTTCATTATTAGGAGTATCCTATATTGCATGAGGGTTGAGAAAGGTGTTTTTTTTCTAACAAATTACATAGTTTTTTTAAATTTATAAAACACCTTTCTGATATATTATCTCATGTAATTTCAAAACAACAAATTAGGAGTCGTATGTTCCCATGAGGGAATTCAGACTCAGAAAGGTGAAGGGATTTATCATATTTTAGCAAGTTGTAACTGACAGAGTTTTGACTGATTGTAAGCTTCCCACTAATTATATTATGCAGGACTTTGTTATCCAAATGCAATTCGAGAATTTCCATCTTTATTTAGACTGTAAGAAGTCATCTATTTCATGAGAGTCTTTGAGTTGATAAATAATTGAAATATTGTATCATAACTTGCCATTTTCCAGTTATTGTACTTTAATTGGTTCTCATGGAACAAAGGCATTAAAGGTAAACAGCAGTCCAGAAGGTTCTGGTGTATGACCACCTGTGTCTCTGGTGGAAGACTACCCATCTTGGAATCCTGGTTCTACTGCTTGTTATCTGTGTAACCTTCCTGTGTTTCAGTTTCCTCATTTACAAAATGAAAACAATAATAGTGTTTATTATACCATGGGGCTCTTGGTAGGATTAAATGGATTAATTAAGTGCTTAAAACATTTCTGGGCAGATCGTAAGGTCTATTTTTATTATATTTCTTTGAATTAGATATCTAGTCATTAAATTACTTTATATTATTAATGTAAGCAATGCTTTGGTTTCTTTATAAAGATGACTGTGAAAGGGTACTTGGGTGGCTCAGTCGGTTGTGTTAGACTTTTAATTTTAGCTCAGGTCATGATCTCAGGGTCATGAGATGGAGCCCCACATAGGGCTCCATGCTGTGTGTTGAACCCAGTTAAGATTCTCCTTTTCCATCTTCCTTTGCCCCTTTTCTTGACCCCCAGCTCATGCACTCACTCCATGTCTTAAAAAAAAAAAAAAAAAAAGCCTGTGAGGTTATCAAGCAAAATACAATACTGGCAGCTGACAGCAGAAAGAAACTCATAGAATCTATGGAAAACATCTGTCTGTACTCCAAGAAACTACCTTCACAATGTCACACACTATTTACATTAAAAATGCATATAATAATTGTAGTATTTTATACAAATACTGATTATCTTACATGATACTGTGTCTTAAATGAAATTGTTGGGAAATATTATATGGAATCCAATATCTGTTGTGTTTTCCTAAGTCATATAGCCATAGAGAAATTATGGCAGTACTTAGATAATAAAATGTATAGATGGGAGTGATTATGTGATTTCTGAAATTGGTCTCATGTTATTTCCTAATTCCAGAGATGTGATCTTAGGGAGATAATGAATTTTTAATCTCAAGGGGGAAAAAAGTCTTTTTTGAAATAACAATTTACATTTAAATAAAATACAATTATTCATGTCATTCACTATTTACTTAAGAATATGTTAAAAGAGAAATTTAATCAGCCAAAGAGGATTTAGAGGCTTTTCCTTCTCTGAAACTCCTTTGGAAAGTTGAAGACTTCCTTTTCTTAACCTTGCAATATCACTATAGGTTAATTTATGTTAAGATTTACAGGATGGAGGCTTTCATACATTAAAATTATTTAAGGTTAAATTTCCATCAACACACACTTTTTGCCATTAAATTCTAGTGTGTGGCCAGACATACTTAAAATTAGTCAAAGCAGACTTAGATAATGAAAACAAATTCAGAGTAATCAGAATATCATAAAACACATTGCATATCACAATGAAGATATTAAGTTATTTGCTTAACAGTTTATTGTTACTTTACCTTTGTTTATGGTAGTAAAAATATAACAATTCCCTTCAGACTTCTATATCACCAGTAGAAAAGTGGGTACATTTCCTCTAGTTAGACGGATTGTATATATTGCTAAAAATTCATTGATTCAATCAACAAACCATTATTGATTGCCTACTATATAAGTTTGCAGTATTTGGATACTGGCAATATGAAGATTAATAATACAGCATCAGACCCAAAGGAGCTCAAGGGAAGGCTGATGGAAAACACAAATACAATGAAAGGAGCATGAGCCAAGAGAGCATTGCAAGTCATATTGAAAATACAATAAGGGATTAAAAGGAAAAGCAAGGATATAAAAAATCAAAATAAAGATCAATGTCTTCGTACATCAGAGCAAAACATTTATAAATTGGTGAGAGGGAACTAAAGCCAAGGACAGGATTAACTGCAGGATTTATTTACTTATTTATTTTTAACTGCAATTTTTACTTCTTTTCATTTTGTTTACTTCTTTTCATATCCATGATTCAAAGTTTTCCCAGTTATGGAGGGGAAATTGGAGCAAACTTTTAAATCCCACTGGTCTGAATAGGAAAAAGGGGGGGGAATAAAGCTAGCTGGATAAGGGGGCTCTGAGAGAATAAAACTAAAAATGTTAAAAGAAAATAATATAAAGTAAATTTAAATTGGACAGTATCTTAGAAAATATTTTCGACTTGACAGAACTGAAGAATTCACAAATGAAATGCAGTGTAAAGAGATAAAATAAAAGATGTAGGGAAGAGACTGAAAAATTCCAGAACATCTCAAATGAGTCCCCAAAATAAGATATATATATATATATATATATACATATATATATATAGACATAATAATGGAATTTTGTAGAATTGAAAAGTGGAATTATCTTTCAGTGTAAAAGTGCATGCTAGGGACACATGGGTGGCTCAGTCAGTTGAGCATCCAACTCTTGGTTTCTGCCTGCGTTTGGTCTTGGGGTCATGGGATTGAGCCTTGTTTTAGGCTTTATGCTCAGTGGGGAGTATGCTTGAGATTCTCTCCCTCTTCCTCTGCCCTTCCCCCTCCCTACTCTATGCTCATGCTCTCTCTCTTACAATAAATAATTATTATTGTTTTAAGTGCATGCTAAAGGCCAAACGGGATAAATAAACACATTTCTTAGCTGGTCACATCATGGAAAAACCAAAAAAGTTAATGATAAGAGACAATTCTAAAATCCAGCTGGAAAAAAAATTAGATTATTGATGTGGGGGGAAAAAAAAGATTGACAGTAGACAATAGACTCAAGGAAGTAATGGCTTAAACATTTTATGTGAACTTAATTCTTTGCCTAGAATTTTATATGTAGCTAAACTAGCTTGAAAGAGTGAAAGCAAATAGAAACACATTCAAATATTTAAACACAGAGAAAATTTACAACCAATAAGTGTTTATTAAGTATGTTTTTCAATAACAAAAGTAAAAGAGGAAAGTATAGTAATAACAATTTTTAGTATTATAAATTAATTGCTAACTTTAAATAAACCTATGTATTTATTTTTTTAAAAACATACTAAAGTGGGGAGAAAAAAAACCTTTAGCAGTATTAATTATAGCTGAATATATGAGTGCCCTTGACCCAGCAATTCTTTTCCTAGTTATATAACCAACAGAAATGTGTATGTATGATCACCAAAAGATGTTTAACAGCCGAAAGTTGGAAACTGAATAAATATGGAAATGATCATAATAGGCCTACATAGGAAATACCCATTGACAGTAGAATTAAAAAATAAACCGAAATGTATTTAATCCATGGGATATACTACAAACCATTGAGGATGAATGAAACATCAGTCATACAATATACATTATTTTCAGACACATAATGTTGAGAGAAAAAATGCATAATGAATGATTTCATTGATCTAAAGTTCTTAAACCAACAAAAATATTCTCTGCTGCTAGAAGTCAGGATATGGTCACCTTTGGAAGAGCAGTAATGAGTTTGGAGGTGAACACAAGAGGGTCTTCTAGAAGCTGGTAATGTTCTGTTACTTAATCTAGATGCTGGTCATGTGCGTGTTTGGTTTGTGAAAATTCATAGAGCTATACAGCCATGAGATGTGTACTTTATTTATACATAATATTCTTCAATAAAAATTTAAAATTATAGAAAAAACAATAGATAAAACTGAAATTTTAGAAAAAAAGAACTCAGAAGATAGGAGGAATCTCAATACATAACTTAAATATGTCAGTATTCTTGTCTTATATGGTATGTAGGTGGAAATTACTTAATTTTAATGTCTGGTAGAAATTATGCATGTATGTGTGGGCATGTGTCCTTATAGTTTTGCTGTAGGCTAAAAATGTGAAAGTAAACGTTAAAAGGATAGAAATACATTTGAGAACTACACAATTAGTAGAAGGAAAAAATCAGGAAAGAACACATGAAAATCAGTCTAAGAAAGCAGAAAATGAGATAAAAAACACACAAAGGAAACAACAACAAAAACATATATAAAAAGCATACTAAGCGGGACACTTGGGTAGCCATCAGTTAAGCATCTGCTTTCAGCTCAGGTCATGATCCCGGGGTCCTGGGAATGAGCCCTGCTTTAGGCTCCCTGCTTGTTGGGGAGCCTGCTTCTTTGTCTGCCCCTGCTTGTGCTCTCAAATAAATAAATAAATAAATAAAATCGTAAAAACAACAACATAAAAAAAAAACATACTAAGCAGAAAAGCAGACAGTAGAAATCAATCTAAATATTTTCAAAAATCATAATAAATGTAAATAGATTAGTTTCCTCATAAAGTGTTAAAATTATTATATTTGATTAAAAACCAATACTTATATAAGGAAAAACCTTTTAATACATAGAAAGGTTAAGAAAATTAAATATAGAGGTGCTATATATGTGCTAAGGAAATACTAAAGGCTTGTGTGTGTTTTAAATATTAATATTAGACAAAAGAATTTAAGAGGAAAACATAAATAAGTATTTTTTTTTACTTATTTATTTGACAGAGAATGAGACAGCCAGCAAGAGAGGGAACTCAAGCAGGGGGAGTGGGAGAGGAAGAAGCAGGTTCCCAGCAGAGGAGCCTGATGTGGGGCTCGATCCCATAACGCTGGGATCATGCCCTGAGCCAAAGGCAGACACTTAACCGCTGTGACACCCAGGCACCCCAAGGATTTTTTAAAAAGAATAGATTATGACAAAAGAACAATCTATAAAAAATATAAACACTCAATAATTTGTAGACAACTTCCAGAATAAATAAAGCAAATCAAATCATGAGGAAAAATAGACAAGTTCAGACTCATGATGGGATATTTTAATATATAGCTATCAGAAATTCAAATTTCAAATGGACAAAAAATTAGAAATAGATATATGTCATTTGAACAAGTCATCTAAAGCCTTGACCAATATCTCTGCATTAAACAGACACATGGAATGTTGTGAAAATGGACCGTATATTTTTTTTAAAGATTTTATTTATTTATTTGACAGAGAGAGACAGCCAGCGAGAGAGGGAACACAGCAGGGGGAGTGGGAGAGGAAGAAACAGGCTTCCCAGTGGAGCAGGGAGCCCGATGCGGGGCTCGATCCCAGGACCCTGGGATCATCCCCTGGGCCAAAGGCAGAGGCTTAATGACTGAGCCACCCAGGTGCCCCTAGACCATATATTTATAACAAAGGAAAGAAGTCTAATTTCAAGAAATCAGTCCACTAGGGGCGCCTGGGTGGCACAGTCATTAAGTGTCTGCCTTCGGCTCAGGGCGTGATCCCAGCATTCTGGGATCGAGCCCCACATCAGGCTCCTTCCTAGGAGCCTGCTTCTTCCTCTCCCACTCCCCCTGCTTGTGTTCCGTCTCTCCCTGGCTGTCTCTGTAAAATAAATAAATAAAATCTCTAAAAAAAAAAAAGAAATCAATCCACTAGAAACCTTATTATCTCAACACAATATGATTAAATTAGATAGCAGTAAAAATGCAGAAAATACATTTGCAAATAAGAAATGTAGTCCTAAATAATGGGTTAAAGAAGAATTCATAATGGAAAGTAAGAAATATATAGAGCTGAAAGGCAATCCATCTCATAACTTATGGAAACTCTCTAAATCTGTAATAAATATGAGTTACCATGTTTAGCTTATTTATTTATAAAAATTTTATATGTGGCAAAAGTTATGTAAGCTTCTATCTCTAGAAGCTAAGGTAAAGAACAATGGATTTAATCTGGAAAAAGTAGAAGAAAAAAATTTAGAGTAGACGATAAATTAATAGGAATACAAAGATGTGGAGATTTTAAAGCTGGTTCTTTAAAAGTTTAATAAATGAACCAGAGCTCTTTCAAGATAGCATAAGATTTTGCTTTCTAAAGAGTACAAACAATATTTAACTGAAAGGAAGTCAAACTATAGAGTAGAACATAATATTGTTTAAAAATAACATGAAAAGGGGCACCTGGGTGATTCAGTCATTAAGCATCTGCCTTCGGCTCAGCGTGTGACACCAGAGTCCTGGGATTGAGCCCCGCATCGGGCTCCCTGCTCCACTGGGAAGCCTGTTTCTTCCTCTCCCACCCCCCTTGCTTGTGTTCCCTCTCTCACTGGCTGTCTCTCTCTCTGTCAAATAAATAAATAAAATCTTTAAAAAAAAACATAAAAAACGTTAAGGAATTTTGCATTTAAGGAATGGGACTTCAATATATTAGGAAATTTAGATGAAATGAGCAATTTTCAGGAAAGAAATTTAGTAATTATGTTACTGAGGTAGACCTAAGTAAAATAGAAAACCTGAGTAAAGTGGCAAATAAATTAACTCCTCCACATTTAAATGTGTGGTTCCACATTTAAGTGGATTTTCCCCCCATAAACACAGTGAGTAAGAAATAAATATAATTTCTCTTCTTTATGATTTTTTTAACATTTTCTTTTCTCTAGCTTACTTTATTGTGAGAATACAGTATATAATACATATAAGATAACAAAATATGTGTCATTTATGTTATCAATAAGGCTTCCAATTAACAGTAGGCTATTAGTAGTTAAGATTTGGGAAGCCAAAAGTTATATGTGGATTTTCAACTACGTAGGGGGTCAGCACACCTAACCCCCACATTATTCAAGGGTCAACCGTATTCTCATCTTTTACAAATTGTTTCAAGACCAAATAAAGGTGTAAAGCCACATGATTACATTTATTAGTGTATTTTTAACATCCATAGTAGTCGGGAATAGAGAAAAAAATATGGGCCAACTTCACATATAAACATATATACATTATGAAATCCTTAAAAATTAAAGCAAATCTAAAATGGCAGTACATTTTAAAAAAAGCATATGATCAAGTAGGATTGTTATTCTTAAATATGGGTATATTCATTAAAAACCTGGTAGCTCTAGAATTTCTATTTAGAAGAGGTTGGACTGAGAGCTATAAAAGTACCATGAGGTGTAGGTGTGGTTGATGAGACTGTTGAAGGGATTAAAACTCCCCCAAGCCACTGTTGAGATAGGAAATTTCTTTTTCTTTCTTTCTTTTTCTTTCTTTCTTTCTTTCTTTCTTTCTTTCTTTCTTTCTTTCTTTCTTTCTTTCTCTTTCTTTCTTTCTTTCTTTCTTTCTTTCTTTCTTTCTTTCTTTTTCTTTCTTTCTTTCTTTCCCTTCCTTCCTTCCTTCCTTCCTTCCTTCCTTCCTTCCTTCCTTTCTTTTTTTGAAGGTATTCATCTTTCTGAGACTACAACAGAAGTTCTGTGGCTAGATTAAGTGACTTGAAAAACAGCAAAGAGATAAGTACAACGATGAGATAATAAACAGCATTTCTCTAGAACCAATCCACCCTACAGATACATATCAGAAAAAAAGTAGTAGACACCATTTGCTGCAAAATGCCCTATAAATAACAGAGGAACAGCTTTCTGTTTTTGAGATTATATATATATATATATATATATATAAAGATTATCAACATTGTATATGAAATAGGTCTACACGGAAGAAAGAATATTAATATTCGTCTTTAGGAACAGATCAAGCTGTGATTTGAGAATCATTAACATTCTTCTATTGCAAAAGATGCAGAGAAACTGAAGTGGTATTAGGGAAAAAATATCAGATGATAAAAAGTAGATGCAATAAGTTATCTGTAAGAAATTAGGCCTTTTTAAAAAATACCAAGGGTTAATAGGGAAATAATAAGCATTTTCAAAAGTTCTTACCAGTTTGACTTTGAACAATATGTACCCAACATTAAAAGAAAAAAGAAAAAAAAAACAATTGCAGAAAGTCATTGGCTATAACTAAAGCAGTGACTATAAAATAAAGAATGTATATGTGTAATGGTCACCTTTAAAGATCAGTTGAGAAGTATCAACACTGAATAGTTCATTTATAGACTTCAAGAAGTCAGGGCCCCGGAAATGGCAATCTCTAGAAATTCCATTTTGAAAAAATACAATCCATGCCCCACTTACTTCTACAAAGAATTGGAATCAGCAGGGTTCATTTCAGCTTTGCATTTCTGAACTTGTTTTTTTCTTATATCCACATCATATTTATCATGAAGCTCTTATGAATTTTAGAATCTATTTTTGAACTAAATTGCCTGACCAGAACACTGTTTTGAAAGTACTTGTATATTTAAATGCTTTAATAATTGTCCTATTTCACCAATGAACAACAAAAAAAAAAGTGGAACAAATTTAGGAAAATAAAAAAATTACTAGTTTCGCTCCTAAAAAGTAGAGCTTGAAGGAAAGATGGGATACACTGATTATACCAAATAGTAGGACTTAGCTGTGAAGATTTAATGCATGGGGAACATCTTTTTTATATCTTTCTTTTTTATATCTTCCCTGTCATATTTTTAAATTCTACTTCTGCAGATAAAGTGGCACCTATTGCTGATTGTGGGTATCTGGACATGGAAAATTGCAATCAGACATAAATCTCTCAAGGAAAGATCTTGTGTTCTGTTATTATGAGTCAGCACTCTCCGTTATGGGACACCCAGGCACTGACATTTCTGTCTAACCTTCTAGATAATGGATTTACATGCCTGTTTAATCTTTTAAGGAAATATAAAGACTCCTGAGATTACATGTCTATGCCTTTGTAAATCATGCATTAGTGGCATTCAGATACAAGAGGATGCCTTTTCAAGCTCTATAGCTTGCACCAGCCAAATAATTAATGGTTAACACCATTTTATGTTATTTGTTTTCTAAAAGTGACAAACTATTAAAATGAGCAAATTCCCAGCTATGATTAAAGCTGATTTGAATCAGTGTAAAAATTTAGGGAAAACTAAGAAGGATGTTTGAAATTATTGGAATTACCTAGAAACAGAAGACCGCTTTTTTTTTTTTTTTACTGAGTGTTGATATTAACTATATGACCTTCTTCTATAACAAGGCTTTTTCAAACTTGAATGTGATACATATCACCAGGGGATCTTTTTAAAATTCAAATTCTGATTCAGTAAGCCTGAGATAAGGCCTCAAGTGATATTTGTGGTGCTAGGCAATGGAGCAGGCATCAGTAGCGAATGGAGGATGGAGGTTTGTAACCTATACTCTACGGAGAAGCCTCAAGTTTTGTGTAACTATATGAAAATGTTCACTGTGTGTGTGTGCGTGTGCCCGCACTCATTTTCAAGAGAGAACCCCTAAACTTCATCGCATTCTTAAGACTTGTGTGACCTACTGCTCTGAAGTATTAATAAATATTTTCTTGGTATATTTGGTATGTTCCTTGTAATGCTAGTCCCATGAGATAATGACTGTAAAAGGTAATTATATAAGTTTGGGAAACTGTATACACATTCTCTCTTTTGTACATTTAAAATTAATATAAATATGTTCAACACTTCAAGAAATCCTAGAGTTATTATATCTTCTTAAACTTTCTTTAACCTCAGCATTTCTTAAACTATTTAGTAATGGAATTCTTTTTCTCAAGTTTTACCAAATAATGTTCCATGAGCAATGAAAGAAGATGTTATCTCTTCATCTAAATTTGGGAGACTTCTTACAGGCTCCAGAGCTTCTCAGAGTATCTTTTGAGAACTCAGTGAGTCAGCTTCTCCTTGTGTAGAGTGCTGCCTTCCTCATTTCCTTCTAGGTATGTCTTCTGGGAAAATTCTTCAACAAATCTTCATGTAGTTCCTCATGTAAGGAATTGCTTTTAAGAATCAAAGATATGCTGTCTAAAATTACACTGCACCATATCTGTCTCTATTTATTTATCTTCCTTTACTTGCTTTGCAGTATTTAAAATTATCTGAAATTATTAGACTTATCCATTTCCTGGGTTTTGTTGTTGTTTTTGCTGTTGTTGGCTTTCCTTGGTTAGGAACTTTGTCTTTAGTGTTCAGCCCTGTGTCTCAAATAACAGAAGTATCCTTAACTAATGATTAGTCTTTCAAATTTTTGTTAAATGAAGTTGTGAATTCTGTTTCCATGCAAAAATCATTGCAGAATAGTATCATATTCATAATCACTGTATAGGAAAGAGTTTTCTATAATACTTATATAAGTAATGATACAAATTAAATGTACTGGTAAATATTAGAGTTTTGATATACCAAAAGGAAAAACATGATAAAAGAAAAACAAAAAATCAAGATGAGTTTGAGAACAATATTCAACAGCTTTATCACAATAAACTTTTAGAAAACTTGTTTTATATTAATTTACCTAATATTTTGGTCTATATTTTAAGAACTAATAATTTTATTCAAGATGTGGGGAAGGCTTTAGGGACAGAGGATACTTCTTATTGACTGAAGGCCTACTTTATGCCAGACAAAAATTTTAGACATATAAACACATCTTTTTAGATTTTCAGATGTTATTTGCAAATATGACATTATTATTTGCAAATCGACAGGAGGAAAATAGAAGCTGGGGGAAGCTAAATATTTGCTTAGGGTCATGTATCCTATAAACTAGGAAATCCAAACTAATACTCTTTTTTTACTTCGAAGTCAGAGAAGTCAACATGTGTTTCTTTCCACCCCCTTGCATGATCTTAGCTGAAGATGGCATGGCATCTGGCTGTCTTTAATCAGCCAAAATTGTGTAGTGAAAGGAGCCCAAATCCTGGGAGTCATGAGACTGGGATTCTAATCTCAGCTCTGCCAGTTACAAGCCTGCTGTTTCAGGTTATTCACCTCACCCGTCAGACCTCTATATTTTTATTAATATAAGAATAAGAAGGCTTGATTGTCTTTAGGAGTCCGGCTGGTCTTCAGTGTTTACTGGGGGAGTAAGCCTTGGGAAACACAAGCATTTTAAGGCCAACACCAGGATGAGAAGGGATCTTGGAAACAGGTGCAAGTAGTGGCACTCTGGCAGATGCAGGCTGAAGGTAGAAATAGTCACAAAATGTAAATATGGGCAGATGATCTGTGACAAGAATGTCCTGACAGTGACTAAGTGATTATTCTAGAAAGCAGGGGAAACCTAATGACAGAGAACTAAGGTGCAGGTAATATATGAAGTAGAGGGAGGCCACTAGGCAAACTAGCAATACTTGGGATGGTCTCCTGCAAGGACTGCGGATCAGAGGTAGAATCCCATTCTGGTGGAGTAGATATACAAGATTAACTATGTAGATAATACATAGATATGCAAGTTAAATATGTGGTACATAAAAAGACACCTAGAATACCCAGAAAAATGTCAATAGAAATAGATTTGATACAATCGTTAATTAGGCTGACATGATAACTCTAGAAATTTCATAATTTTATTTTGGAATAGTGTGCCCATTTGCAAAAGAGAAGTGCCAATGCATTTTGAGGTTATTTTGTATATTCTGTTTCCTCTTTGGGTCAAGAGTCCATTGGCAGTGTTTATTCTTCTGACGTGTCAAAAGTATGAGTGAGATACATGTGCTTGTGGTCTGCTCATATAGATAAGGAGTAGCAAGGAGAACTCTCTGATTGAAAAATATCTCCCTATTCCAGTATGTGAGCTATACATTCATTTTCAGCTAGGTCACTACACTGTTCTTTTAAAATGTTTAATGTACTCATTAGATATTGAATTGCAGTCATTGACATTTTAGCTTGAATTTCTTTAATCCAAGCATTGATTGCCAAGGCTATTTTTACTAAAGAGTAAGTGCATTATTGAAAGAATAAATGAGGAGTGGAAGGAATATTTATAAATCAAGAAGATCTTTATGGCAGGCCTAGGTGGTATACTTTGGCTAGCTTTAGAACAATTAAAATTTGGGGTTTGAAAGAAGAGATGTTAGAAAATGAGATTCAAAAAAGTAAAAGGAAGGGCCCTGAAGAGAATCTTTTTCCTCTTGATAGTTTTTCCCTGATCCTTTGTGCCAGTGATAATGATCTGAACCCCTTCCTGGCTGTGCATGGAGGAGCTTCTGTTTTATGACTGAAAGCTGATATATACTTTATCAAGAGAAAGTAGTGTTTGAATGAACTATAATTTATATTTGAGGGAGAAAAAAAGGCCACCATTTATAAAATGAGAAATATGTACAAAATGGAGATTCGAAAAGTAATTCGAAAGTGTTGGAATGGAACTGAAAAAAATTAATGAAAACACTTGAATATTTGCAAGTTGTTAGAGTGGTCTTTTAGCTTCAAATAGATATGCCTACTATGAAAGCCACAGCTTATTAAAAAAAGTAAAAGAGAAGGGGACTATTCAAATATTAGGAATGATCTAAAAACCATTATTCAAAGAGTTTCTTTACTTCTTCTTCTTATTAATGCTAAGTATTCTGCCTGCAGCACATGATATTTACCTAAGTAGGTCCATCCATTTGATATGTGCATAGGCTGCTCTACAAGGGGAGTGACGTAGTAGTAAATGCCACTGAAATACGTTTTTTAGATGTGGTTTGTGTAGAGTTGAGAGTACGTAATAAAAATGATGAACAGCTCAAACCTTCCTTTCCTGTTTTCTTTCTTTTAAGCACAGTTGTTTAAATTCCCTATATGGTTAGAATACATGCACTTTTAAGAAAGCATTCTGCAGAAAGTAATTGGGTATTTTCCACTATCACATAAATCTGATAGCTGGTGTTTGATATTCTTGGAAAGTCAGATGATAGACATTTATTACTATCACAGGAGCCCTCCAAAGAGTAAATTCGTAGTTGTTTAACAAAACAGAGCAATTTAATGAGTTCTAAATAAATAAAATCTTCTGAAAGAAATTTTGGTCGGAAAGCTTTTAAACCTTAAGAAAGCAAAACGTATCCACACAATCTACTTTTGCTGTGAGAAAGATGTATGATTATTTCACTGAATAATCATAGAAAACTTATGTATATCATTATTCATTATGACATAATTATACTAGAGTAGCAGCATGAAGTGGTTTAGAGCAAAAGCTCTTTTTTTTAAATTGAGGTATAATTGAAATATAACATATCAGTTTCAGGTGAAGAACATAATGATTTGGTATTTGTATACACTGCAAAATAATCACCACAATAAATCTAGTTTCCCCCGTTACAAATATGAAGTTACATAATATGTAATGTGATATTATTGACTGAAGTCAACATGCTGTATGTTACATCTCAAGACTTATTTTATAACAGGAAGTTTGAACCTCTTGACCCCCTATCACACATTTTGGCCACCACACAACCTCCCTTTCACTGGCAAACACCAATCTGCTCTCTGCATCTATTCTGTTTTGTTTTGTTTGTTGTTTCCTTTTTAGATTACACATATAAGTGAAAACACATGGTATTTGTCTTTCTGTCTGACTAGTTCACTTAGCATAATATCCTCAAGGTCCATCAATGCTGTGAATGGCAAGATGTCTTTTTTTTTTTCTTCCAGCTGAGTAGTATTTCAGTATGCATGCATAAATCTATCTCACATCTTCTTTATCCATTTCATCTGCTGATGGGCACTTCGGTTGTTTCCATGTCTTGCCTATTATGAATAATGCTTCAGTGAACACAGGGTTGGGTGCATAAAAATTTCAGGTTAATGTTTGCATTTTCTCCGAAAGAACATCCAGAAGTGGAATTGCTGGATCATGTGGTAGTTATCTTTGTAGTTTTTTGGCGGACCTCCATGCAGTTTTCCATAGTGCCTAAATCAATTTATATCCCCACCAACAATGCATGAGGGTTCCCTTTCCTTCACATATTGGCCAACACTTGTTATTTCTTGTCTTTTTGATAATAGCTATTCTGACAGGTGTGAGATAATTGTCTCATTGTGCTTTTGAATTGCATTTTCCAGATAATTTGTGATGTTGAGCACCTTTTCATATGCCTAGTGTCCATCTGTGTGCTTTCTTTGGGAAAATGTCCATTCAGATTCCCTTCCTATTTTTTAAATAAGATTATTGGTTTGTTATTGAGTTGTATGAGTTCTTTACATATTTTGGATATTAATTCCTTATTGGATATATGATATGCAAATATCTTCTCTCGTTCAATGTGTTGTCTTTTTACTTGCAAATAACTTTCTTCACTGTGCAGAAGCTTTTTAGTTTGATATAATCTCATTTGTTTATCTATCCATTTGTTGTCATTGCCTTTAGAATCCAGTCCAAAAAAATGTTGCCAATAATGATGTCAAGGAGCTTACCATGTATGTTTTAGTCTCAGATTTTAATTATTTCTGGTCTTACATTCAAGTCTTTAATCCATTTTGAATTAATTTTCTGTATGGTGAAATAGCAGTCCTCTTTCATTCTTTTGCATATTGCTGTCCAGTTTTCAGACCACCATTTATTGAAGAGACTGTCCATTCTTGATTGTTTATTTTTGGCTCCTTTGTTATAAGTTAATTGACCACATATGAATGGGTTTATTTCTGGGCTCTCTGTTCTTGTTCTGTTGTCTGTCCATCTCTATCTTTAGGACAATGCTATACTGCTTTGATATTATAGCTCTGTAAGATAGTTCAAAATCAGGGGAAATGATGCCTCCAGTCTTGTTCTTTTGCAAGATTGTTTTGGCTATTTGGGATCTTCTGAGGTTTCATACAAATTTTAGTATTATTTGTTCTACTTCTGTGAAAAATATCATTGGTATTTTGATAGGGATTGCATTGAATCTGTAGATTGCTTTGGGTAGTATGGACATCTTAACAATATTAATTTTTCCAACCCATGAGCACAGGCTATTTTTCATTTATTTCTGTCATCTTCAGTTTCTTTCATCATATCTCATTGTTTTCAATGTACAGGATCTTCAACACCTGGTTAAAATTATTCCTAGGTAGTTTTTTTTTGATGCAAATGAATTATAAATGGGATTTTTCTTAATTCCTCTTTCTGATAGTTTGTTTTAGTATATAAAAATGCAACATATTTTTGTATATTAATTTTCTATCCTGCAACTTTTCTGAATTCATTTGTTAGTTCTAACATTTTTTTTTTTGGTGGAATTTTTAGGGAATTCCTATGTATAAAATCATGTTGCTCACAAGTAGTGACAGTTTTACTTTCTCACTTCCTATTTAGGAGTCTTTTATTTATTTTTCTTACCTAGTTCAAGTGTCTAAAAATGGAAAATGAAAAAAGTAAAGGGTCTCAATCGTTACCTCTCCATCACACCAATGGATTATGACTTCTGCCTATTCTAAATGTCAGTCCTCAAAGAGGAAGACAGGCCTCAGTTAAGGGTCAGGAAGATGTATGTAGTTGGAAAAACATTCCTTAAATTCTCAATAATCATTTTCTTGCCTAGTTGCTCCAGTGAGGACTCTCAATATTATGTTGAATAAAAATGGCAAGGGTGGGTATCTTTGTCTTGTTCCTGAATTATCAATAATATTAAATACGTATTATGAAATGGTAACAGCTATTATATTTATCACATGAATTTTATCTGAGTTACTTCACATTCATGTGAGATGAAAATTATGCTTCTATTTAGAAGTGTTTTATTTTTTAATTGCTTCTTTAAATATACTTCCAAACTGAGTAAACTAATAATATGCACATGGAGAATTTTCCCCTCTGAGTGTTTTACCCCCACTACTTGAATCAATAAATGAGTAGCTTAAGATAAGGAAAAAGCATTTTGATATTGATCTGGACAATAATTTTTGGATGTGACCCTGAAATCACAGAAAATAAAAGCAAACATAGACATGGGATTTCATTAAAATAAAAGTCTTCTTCACAGTAGTGGTGCCTGGGTGGCTCAGCAGGGTAAGTGTCTGCCTTCAGCTCAGGTCATGATCCGGTCCAAGGATTGAGTTTTCTTAAGGTTTTCTGCTCAGGGAGGAGTCTGCTTCTCTCTCTCCCTCTCCTTCTTTCCCCAGCTCATGCTGTCTCTCTCTCTCTAATAAATAAATAAAATCTTTAAAAAAATAAAAAATAAAAATCTTCACAGCAAAGGAAATAATCAACAGGGTGAAGAGACAACTATGGAATGGTAAAAAAATACTTGAAAACCATATAGTTGATAAAAGAAGGGATTAATATTTAAAATATATAAGGAATACAAACAACTCACTAGCAAGAAAACCAATAACCAGATTTTAAAGTGGGCAAAAGACCTGAATAGACATTTATCAAAATAAGAAATACAAATGGCCAAAAGATACATGAAAAGATTGTCAACATCGCCAATCATTAGGGAAATGCAAATCAAAACCAAAGTGAAATGTTACCTCACACCCGTTAGAATGACTATCGTCAAAAAGACGAACGATAACTAGTGTGGGCAAGGATGTGGAGGAAAGGGAATTGTTGCACACTGTTGGCCAGAATATAAATCAGCACAATCATTATAGAAAACCGTATAGAGATTCCTCAAAAAAATTAAAGATAGAACTACTATATGATCCAGCAATCCCACTTCTGGGTATATATCCAAAGGAGATGAAATCAGGATTTTGAGGAGATAGCTGTACTCCCGTGTTCATTAAGCATTGTTCACAATAGCCAAGATATGGAAACAACAGAAGTGCTTGTCAACAGATGAATGGATAAAGAAAATGTGGTACATTTATTATTATTATTATTATTATTATTATTATTCAGCCATGAGAAGGAAGGAAATCCTGCCATTTGTGACAACATGTTTGAATGTGGAGAACATAATGCTGAGTGAAATAAGCCAGGAAGAGAGAGAGAAATGCTGCATAGTATCACTTACATACTTACATGTGGAATCTAAAAAAAAAAAAAAGAAAAGAAAAGAAAGAATGATAGAATGAAAGAACGAAAGAAAAAAACAAAAGAAAATAGTCTTTAGTAAACCTGAGGAAAGAGGGATAAGATTTCCAAAGATTTTGGATTTTGTGCCCAGATTCCTATAGACTCAATGGCATGCAGTTACAAGAATGGAAATGGAAGAGAGTTGGAAGTAGATCTGCCAATACACACACGCACACACACACACACACACACAGAACGCAACCTGCAAGATTGTCCATTGAGGCAAAAGAGGTTGGTAAACAGAGTATGTAAGTTACATGAAGAAGAAATAAAAATTACTAATTACCTAATGGTCTAACGGATTTTTTTCTTTTCCTTGAGTTCCCAGAAAACAAACAGCAGACAAATCTGTAGGATATTAATAATTCTTTTGAAACTTCTGATTGGTTTATTCATATTATCCTTTTTCTTACAATATCCTTATGAAGATGTTTTCCCTTATAAGTATTAAATCTAATAAGCTATAAAAACATATATGTGCATACGTATGTCTCTGTGAGTGTGCATATTTGTATGTCTTCAGGACCTCAATTATTTTAGAGCTCTTGTAAATTATTGTTGTTTAGGTATTCATGTTCAAATTTGCTGTTTTAGTGAAGACATAATTTTGACATAAGCAGTTTATAAACAAATGGTATAAACTTAGGTTGGCTGGAGCAGAGAAGTAATATTACTAATATCTAGGGAAATGTGTTCTTTCTTGGTACCTGAAAGCAAATTATATGAGTTAGATCATATAAAAATTAACCCTTGAAGGACTAAAAGTACAGAGTCATATAAGTCAATTATAAATAAAGCTGCATCATTAAAGCATGATTCAATTAAATACATATGACCTTATTCATTGAAAGTGTGATAGTATTAGGGCTCATACAACAGTTTTCTTTAGATGATGGCATAGGTCTGTGGTATAGCAGAATAATGAGCAAAGAAATTCTGCAATTTCTCTTGATATTCCTTGATAACAGATGGCATTTTGAAAATTTTATGAATAAGTTTTGATATGAAAATTAAGTATGAGAAAAGTAGTCCAGTTCTTATTTAAGTCCCTTGATGTTATTTTATAACACTGGGTGACAACCTCACTTTTTCACACATGTACCACGTGCCAAAATTATGTTGGAATGTGAGGTACTATGTTTGGAAATACTTGCTCTTTACTGTTGAAGTCAAGCTTTGTGTTTATCATTTGAGTTACAATATTTTCTATCTCCTCTGTTTGTTTTTGTTTTTTGGGGTTTTTTTGTATTGAAATAATATTGTAAGTGATCACTTTCTTTGTAAAAAGGTTGAAAACTCACTAAAGCAGAAAATACAAGTCAACCAGATGCAGGAAAGAAAACTAAGTCAGAACCCATGGATACATAGCATTGAGAAAATATTCACGACCAATTTTAACTCACGTGTTTTATTGGTGTGGATAATGACATAAGAAAATAAAGTTTATGCCAACTTTCCAAAATTGTATGAAGAGAGCAAAGTTAATTATAGCCCCTCAAATTATTATTTTACAGCTAACCAGAAGCAACAAGGTAAATCACTAACCCTAAAAATAGACAATGAAATAAAGACCACAATATGAGTGAAAATTACTATTTGCAGCTCAACAAACATGATTGGAAAAGGAAATAAAATGGAAAAGGCAACAAAATGAAAATTAAAGGAAAACGAAATCAGACCAGATGTTGTGAATCTGTTTTTCATGCAGAGATGCTTAAATGCGAGGAATGGCCTTCGAGGCAAGGTTACTGAGATAATAACACTGAATTTGTTCAAGATGGTTTGATTAGATGGTCTGACAATGGAGGTTTAGAACTAAAAGGAGAATAAGCTGTGTAGGCCAACCAGGCTCTTTGCATTTTTTTAACAAAAATATCTTCCACCTTTATTTAAGATCTTGAGCAAAGATTATATTTCCCTGCTTTTTATTTAGCTTTGGCATCAGAAAAACACAACATATTTTGATTCACACTTTTATCAGTCTTTTTAACAGCTTACCTCTTATTACTATCAGCAGTTTTTGCTCTCATGTTACCTTTCTTCCTGATTTTATTGTCATTGGCCTCATAACAGTACTTCCACTAGCTTCCCCTACTGTACTCCTTTTTTTTTTTTTTTGAAGATTTTATTTATTTATGTGACAGCCAGCGAGAGAGAGAACACAGCAGGGGAGTGGGAGGGGAAGAAGCAGGCTCCCAGCGGAGGAGCCAGATGTGGGACTCGATCCCGGAACAAGGGGATCAGGCCCTGAGCCAAAGGCAGACGCTTAATGACTGCGCTACCCAGGCACCGCTGTGCTCCTTACTATATGGATATTTGTTCTATATGCTGCTGTCTTTCATCCTGTTTGAATCCTGGCAAACATTTCTTTTAACTACAGTACTTTGTAGATAGATTGCATGGGTCCCATGCAATCTTTGTAATTGCTGAACATATGATTGCTATTTCTGCCAATTTTCACCTTGGAAGTTTCTAAATGAGAAGAAAACTTGTGCTTGAGCACAGAATTAGGAAAATAAAAGAACTAATTTTGTAAAACATCTTTAAATAGGAACTTTTAAAATTTTCATGCCTCTCTTTTCCTAAATTGAATCTAGGCTGAACTGAGATATCCATACAAAAAGGACATGAACTGTATTTTACAAGTCATGAAAGAATCAACTAAAAACAATTAAATGTGCAAAGAAAAACAAAAGATGTAAACCATAAATAAACCATCTAACAAAATACTACATATAAATTATGTGACATAAGAAATATTGAGAAATTCATTTTTTTTATACAGAAATCACTCTAGCAATGACTCCCACAATATGCCAGTTACTTGTCTACAAACTCTCATAATTGAAGACATTAGGGACTGTTGAATGTACACATCATTCTAATAGGAAAATTATTCTACCCCTAATTTCACAATCATCAAGGAACTTGTAAATACACTATGAACATTAAGAAAGTATTTCCACAAAGACTGAGACATACTCACTGTGATCAATCTGATCTCAATGGAGAAATCCATGGTATATGCAAACCTAGAGGAAGTACATTGTAGGAAAAGGATAGTCTAGCCACTCTTCCCCATGTACATTGTGGCATGCATCATATATTCTTTATAGCTGCTTTATTTATTTGGTTATTTCTGTCATTAGACTGTGAGTTCTTTTAAACCAAACACAGTGACTTATTTATCTTGTCAACTTCTATACCTTGACAAAATAGTGGTAGAGAATTTTACAAATACTCATTGAATAATGAATTTTAAAAAAAAATATCTTACAATTGCTACTAGCTTGCAAGTAGAAAGACAAAGAGGAAAAATAATCTTGGAATAATTAAGAGTGTTAAGATTTATCTAGGGGTATCAGATTTATATTTACTTCAGCAACATATAGTTGCTAACAAATGAAGGTGTGTATAATTTTCCAAGTTTTGCCTATTAAGGTTCATTCTTTAATAACATTGTTAATTAAGAATAGACTATAATTTGAAATAGTAATCTTCAATGTGGTAATACTTACATATTACTACATGCAGTATTATTTTATGGAAAATAACTGATTGTTTTGGGAAAAAAATTAAACTTATCCATAATGCCATTGTCTATTAAAATTACAATAGGAGTTTTTGAAAATTTTTTCCAGACTTTCTGAAAAGGAATGTAATTATATAGTAGATTGTAAACAAACAAATACATATATATGATTTTTAAACAAAGATTCTATTTTAATAGCTATATATTCCGATGTTTTCCCTTAAAATTATCTCATAACCATTTTTTATGCAATTTAAATATTTTATAAGCTTTTAAATTGTTTTATGACATTCCATTAAATAAAGTTATTATTTATGTTCACCAACGGTTAGTTTGTATTATAAAATAGACTCATTGGTAGTTGTTATTGTAATCAGTAGCTGCGTTTAAATTTAATTATGACATAAATCTGTAAGCGTACGTATGTGTAGGAGGGCATCTTTGTTTATTAGAAAAACTGTTTGAGAGCGATAATTTTGTAACTCTTGTTTCCTAACTCCACCAATCCACTGCATAGATTGAAGACTGAATTTATTTCTCTAAAATACTTAATAACTATTTTAGTGATTTGTTGCTTGCCATTGCTGAATTGCTCATAAATATTTCTATATCTGTCACAGAAAAAGAAAAGAAGGCTGTTTTACCTTTTAATTAGGTAGCTCTACCACAGCATTCCCATAACTGGGTTTATTTACAAATGTTACTACGTGTCATTGACTTTAGATTTCACTTTCATATGAATACCCAACTTATAAATAAGGTGAAAACCTTTATAATCATTCTCTTGAAATTTTAATTCATGACAATTTCACTTAGCAATGTCAATACATTTTAAATAGTGTAATAAACTGCATCATTAATTATCTCTGCCTAATTTCATCCTACTTAGAAGAAAAAAAAGTTTAAATATAACAGAAGAGATTTTTAATTTCCTTCTTTTAATATCTGAATAAATCCATGTTTATTCAGTAAGACTTTGGATCTGGTATATGTTTCCAGAGTTAAATTAGAAAATCAAATAACGGTCTAGAGAGAACTCCCAAAGAGAAAAAGTGACTGATGCTGGTGAAATTGGAATATAATGCAGTGGTTATAGGATGGCTATGAGTTGGATCCATTTAAGAATCTCCTATAGCTTTGTGTGATCCCGGCATTATGGGATCAAGCCCCACATCAGGCTCCTCGATGAGCCTGCTTCTTCCTCTCCCACTCCCCCTGCTTGTGTTCCCTCTCTCACTGGCTGTCTCTCTCTCTCTGTCGAATAAATAAATAAAATCTTTAAAAAAAAAGAATTTCCTATAGCTTTGTAGGAACTTCATGGAGAAACCCCATGGAAAGGTAAATAAATAATATAAGCACAGACCCAAGAAATCCATTTTAAAATGAAGTATACTGAGTTCTCTGAAAGGATGGCACCTGTTATTTTAAGCGGTGTATTTTACCCTTCACCTTTTATTAATTCTTATAATTTGCTGTCCAATTACATGTATTTTTGTGGGATTTCACATATTGTTAAAAAACAATCATGATGATTCAGACTATTTTGTGAATGACACTGATTTGGGGATTAGAAACCACACTTTGGATTTACTTCTAACCCATGGGCTTCTTTGTCATCTGTGTGGCAAATTCCAGATTTTAATAAGTTCCTCAAAACGATTACTAATGAGACAGAGAAAGAAAATTCATCTCATGGAGATATAAGGAAATTTTTGTGCATCTGAGAGTAACATATAAAAGAAACATAAATTTCAACAAAAAGACATTGTGACTGAGTTTAAATAAATTCACTGACTATGGAAGTAACCTTCCCTATGGCATATATGCAATAATAATCTTGTCCTTTTTAGTTGTTTGCCCTTTAATGTGGAGAAATATTGTGTTTTAGAAGGCAATTGAGACAATTGAACTTTATACCTAAATGTTCTGAAGGAAGGGAGGGGAAGGGAAGGGAAGGGAAGGGAAGGGAAGGGAAGGGAAGGGGGAAGGGAAGGGAAGAAGGGAAGAAGGGAAGAAGGGAAGGGAAGGAGAAGGAAGGAAAGAAAGGAGGAAGGAAGGGAGGAAAGAAGAGAGGAAGGAAGAAGGAAGGGAGAAAGCGAGAAAGAGAGAGAAAAGGCAGGCAGGAAGGAAATTTGCCAACTTATAAACAATTCATTTGTTCCTAATTTTATCTTTACATTTGTCATTTTATGTCCTTTATTCTTTGGAGTTTCTGCTCTATTATATTTATGATATACTCAAGGACGTCATTTAAAATAGTGCCAGGATTTTCTTATCTCTGTACCCCAAAATACAAATTTCATAATTGGATACCCACATTGTTCTGCATTTTGAACTATAAACAGGGAATAGCACCCAAATGATACTGACTGATTTTTACCAGTGTATTCAGCAACAGAGAATTCTAACATTTGCATCCAGTGTGCAGGAATTGAATGGTTTTATTGCATAATATGGGAGAATTGCTCACTACTGTCTGTTCCTGCTGACAATCCTGATGTTCAATCTGGAAATATTCTCAAAGCTATGTTGCTTTTTTTTTTCTTTAAGCCCAGTGCTTTGATATTAGATGTTAATAGGCTCTTAGTCTATGGAGAGGAAGAATGGGACAATTAACATGAAAAAGCTCCATCTAAGAGGAGTCTTTGAGAAAAGTATGGGTTGAATAAAAATGCCTAAGGTTTGGTTTATTTTTTCTGTTAGTTTATTTCGTCAAGATAAGGGCAGCATAAAGTGCAATAACCTAAACTTTTGTTCTTACATCAGAATAGCTATATAGCTGTGGAATTGCACTTCATTTGTTAATTGCTTCTTCTATGGCCATCTTCTCTGGTGATGTCTCTAGAATACTTTAGTTTCCTTTTAGCTATGATGGCTCTATACAGGGCCAGAATATTAACATTACTAGAGCACTGTCCATGTGAGATGTGCAGAATTAAAACTATCTTCTAACATATACAAAGATGATATCTCATGTTCTATTAAAATTAATGTGAAAAATTATAATGCATTCAACTATATAATATTGTAAACAATCTTTGGCATCATTTTTTATAAATTTAGAAAATATTTTAAACCTGTAATCTCCCCTTCCCATTATACATTTGGTATAGCTGAATTATATAGTTACACAATCACTGTATCTTAAAGCCAAGTAAGACCTTAGCATTTATAGGAACTTAGCAGGTGGGACAAATTTGATTTTAAGTTAGGGCTCAGTTATGGTAACTATGACTTTTGGAAAGATACTTATCTGTTCAGAGTCTCTATTTCTTTATCTTTAATGCTGAAATGTAACATACATATCTTTTAGGATTATATAAGAATTTAATGAAATAATACACATATTGTTTAGCACAGTTCTTGGAGAACAACTGTCATTCCCAAATTTTTTTTAAGAACTCAAACATAGATATTGACATAGATATTACTGTATGAAAGTGAGAAGAGTTGAGGAAAGAACCAAAGTTTTTCTTAGTTATTTTCTGGGAAAAATTAAAGTGTTACTACTTCATTAATTATAGACATCTGTAGATAATAAATGTTATTGACTATGTAGGATTACACATTATAAGTTCTTTTACAATTTAGAAGCTAAACAATGCTTATTAAAGGTCTAAAATGGACGTTGACACTGAATACCAGATGTTTGAAGAATTTCCTTTTTGGTAAAATTGATGAACCAATATTGATTCATTAACTAAATTCTATAGTTTATATTAGGATTCATTATTTGTTCTAAATTCTGTGGGTTTTGACAAATGTATACCATGAAAGTATCATAAAGGATAGTTTCATTACACTGAACATCTCCCGTGCTTCACCTCTCCCTCCCTCCTTACTCCAGAATCTCTAGCAACCCTGATTTTTTTATTTTTACTGTGTCCAAAGTTTTGCCTTTTCCCGAATGTCATATAATTGGAATTATGCAATGTGTGGCCTTTTCACATTTTCTTCTTTCATTAGCAATATGCATTTAAATTTCCACTTTGTGTGTGTATGTGTGTGTGGCTTTGATGCAGACAGGCTGGGTCTGAGGACCCAGGAGAGAGTCCCACAGGACAAGCCAAGAGGGTCCTTGGCTTCACACAGGATAGAAATCAAATGCAAGCCAAGAAAGTAGAAACAAAATGTATTAAATAGCTTAAGTGATGGATAAAGAATAGCAGCAGAGTGTCTGGGAGACTCAGAAAGGGAAGGGGAAGGAGTCTCATCATTATTTGGGGCTAAGGGCTTATATTAGAAAAGGGTCAGGGTGCATGTTCCTCTGGGAATCCAGAGTCAGGTCCATCGAAGGCAAGTGTCAGGTGAATAATAGGTGTTATTCTATAAATCACCAAAAGTAGGGGTATTGATGCCAGTGTCAGCTAAGGTTTGTTCATAGCTAATGTCCTGCAACATGTTTGGGATTTGGCTCTTCTTGGTTGTTATGAGGTGTTTGGGGTCTAGGACAAAACTCAGAATGATTAACTTTCTTGCTTCCCCTTTGAAGTGGGAACATATTTTTTTTTGGCTTATTCACAGGCAGACTATGGAACAGGAGTAAATGGGCCTTAGCAGAAAAACAGCAGAGACAGGACCTTTGTAAAATGGAGTCCTTTCAGCTTTCCTACTTCAGCTTGATAGCTCATTTTATTTTTTGCTAAATAATATCCCATTATCTGGATGTATCAGTTAGTTTTTCCATTCATCCATTGAAGGACATTTTGGTTGCTTCCAAATTTTGGTAATGGCAATTAAAAATGCTATAACATAAATGTGAAGGTTTTGTGGGAACGTAAGTTTTAACTCTTTTGGGTAAATATTAAAGAGCACAATTCCTGGATAGTATGGTAAAAGTATGTTCAGTTTTATAAGATGCTGCCAAACTGTTTTCCAAAGTTAATATACCATTGTGCAGTCCCACCAGTAATGAATGAGAATTTCTGTTGCCCCATAGTCATCACATGGTATTTATTGTCAGTGTTCTGGAGTTGGCCATTCTAAAAGGTGTATTGTGGCATCTCACTGGCTTTAATTTGCAATTTCCTGATGATGTGCAATGTCCAGTATCCTTTCATATGCTTAGTTGTCATCTGCATATCTTCTCCCTTGAGATGTTTGTGCAGATCTTTGGTCATTCCAACTGTTTTTGTTGTTGTTGTTGAGTTTTAAGAATTCCTTATACATTTTGGATACTAGACCTTTATGAGTTACGCATTTTGCAAATATTTTTCTCCATCTGTGACTTGTCTTTTCATCCTCGCAGAAGTTTTTAATTTTTATGAATTCCAACTTACCAATTTTTCCTTTCATCATTTATACTTTCATTGTTGTATTTTAAAAAGTCATTGCCAAATCCTAGGTTACCTAGATTGTCTCCTAGGAGCTTTATAGTTTTGCATTTAAAATATAGGTCTAGGTTTCAACATGTAACTTTTGCTTTATGTATTTTCCCCCTGAACAGGAGAAAAATACTTGAAACAAAATTAATACCTTCCAAGTCAAAGCATACAGTCAAAGAATAATTTTCCAAAGTTGAAATCAAGATTTTTACAAATTTAAAGTGAGTTTGTGCCAGAAATTCATTCATTAGCATGATGATAAGTCTTGTTTAAGGAGAATTGGATGAAGAAAGAATGATTAAATAAAATTCCTAATTTAGGGGCGCCTGGGTGACACAGCGGTTAAACGTCTGCCTTCAGCTCAGGGCGTGATGCTGGCGTTATGGGATCGAGGCCCACATCAGGCTCCTCTGCTATGAGCCTGCTTCTTCCTCTCCCACTCCCCCTGCTTGTGTTCCCTCTCTCGCTGGCTGTCTCTATCTCTGTCAAATAAAAAAAAAACTTAAAAAAACTTAAAAAAATAAATAAAATTCCTAATTTAAAAACACAACTTATTAATGTGCTACAAAGCAATAAGAATGTAACCTTCAGGATTATCTTTAGTACAAAAATTATTTCTATCTCTACCAGATAAAAATTAAGTTGCATTACTATGTGACAAGAATCATTTATATAGCTGTCAGTTTTAGAAACAAAATGAGCATCCACTCAGAGCTGCAGAATATCCTAACCAATAGTAAATAGCAAGTGGAGCAAAGGTACACACTCCTGGGGAATTAGATCTTAGGCCTGATTCACAATTTCTGCCCAGCAGGACACTGCAAGGGCATGCAATAGTACTTTTGCCTATTTCCAAGCTTCTGATAAATTTTTTAATAAATCCTAAGAGCATACTGAAGACATACTGAAAGAAATATGAAGGCTTCAGTGAATTTCTTTTGGTGTTTTGATTTCTATCGAATTGCATCTGCATAAGTACTACAGAGTTTTGTGAAAAAGTTTAACAAAACATTAGAATTCTAAAATGATAATTGTGGCATCTTTATTTTGGGAAGAGTAAAGGATGATAAAAGGAAATAATTATTTCTGGTTCCTAACTTGCGTAGTCTTTGTGGATAGAGATTGCACCTTATTTATCTTTTATATCATCTCATTTTTTTAAAGATTTAATTTATTTATTTGACAGAGAGAGAGAGAGACAGCCAGCGAAATAGGGAACACAAGCAGGGGGAGTGGGAGAGGAAGAAGCAGGCTCATAGCAGAGGAGCCTGATGTAGGGCTCGATCCCATAATGCCGGGATCACGCCCTGAGCGAAGGCAGACACTTAACAACTGAGCCACCCAGCCGCCCCCATATATCATCTCATTTTTTAACTTGAAGTATTACTTAGGTTAGGGAGAAGAGACAGATGAAAGGTTTTTAGGCTGAAGAAAGGGGATGAAGAGAATTATTGAACTCTACATCTGAAACGAATGATATAGAGTATGTTGGCTAATTGAATTTAAAATTAAAAAAAAGAAAAGAGATGAGGAATTTTAAAGTGTTTTGTGTTTAGCTCCATACATGCTCTTTATTCTCAAAATTGTGCCTGCCTACATCTTTATACAGCGTATCAGTTAATTGGGAGACCAATCCTCATGATCAAATTCTTGCCAAACAGAAATTTTAACCACCTTAAAGTAGACATATAAACAAAACGTAACTTACTGGTGCATTCCATTTGCTTTTAGTTTCACGTTTTTTGGTAAAAGAGAAAGAAAATTGCTGTTTGTTTTTATTTATTGAACATTTGTGTACTTGCCTTTGTAGTGAGTTTGAAATTTACACTTAAAAGTCCAGGTGTGCAAAAATGGGAATTTATTTCCTTATAATTAAACTTAGCTTAACTCTCTGAGCTCATATACAGTGCGTTGCTAATCTTACCCTTGCCAATTTAAGAACTTTAACCTCTTTTGGCTTATAACTCAGTCTCTTTAGGGAAAAAAATCTTTAGACAAAATATCTTTTTCTTTCTTCTCCTCTTCTTAGAATTGTGTTTTAGGTATGCAGATGTCAGGGAGGAAACACTTGGCGGTATAGTACCCCCCCTCAAGAGATTACAACATGAACCCTCAACTTCTTCAGGCTTTGTCACTGATATATTCAAAGCCCATCTTTGTGAATGAAAAGAAAACAGACTTTGACCTCTCAACAAAGTCTACTTTTTGCAGATAAAATGTGCTCCTACTTCCAGTATTTTCTTTGGGCTACGGATTTTAAAATTCTGCTTTGGAAGTCAAAGTCAATAAATTATTTTTTTGGTCTCTCTGGATTTTTTTTGTTCATTTTCTACTTTCTCAAAGGCGAAGTCTGTCTTTAATTGTGGAAAACTGAAGAATTAAGAAAGAAATAGAAAAAGTTTAACTGCATTTCAAAATCTTATGGTGTGATGCCACAGTGACTGGAGATGGAGTTACCCAGAGAAGTTTGCAACAGATAAATTATCTTTTTGTCTAAGATCCATTCCTTTATTGCTTTGTTTATGACTGTTTTCCAACATAATAGAAATCACCCTTTGCATCTCCGGAGGGCTGTAAAATGATTGATAGAAATTGCCAGTACTTCAACAATTCTCTGCTCTAAAAATAATGCACTTCAGGATTTGCGGTAACACCAGGACATTCCACTCCTCACCCCACATCAAATGCTAAAACTGGGATTCTGAAACAAAGACAAATCTTCAGTCAATTCCACAAAAATATAGTATTCTGAATATGCTTGTTCTATAATAACATTTTCTTTCTCTTAAACCTCATTTTAAAAATGATGTAGTTGTTGAGTTCAAGTGCATCTACAGTTAAAAAATAAACAAATAAAATGGAGGCAGAGTTCCTAATGAGCTCTGCTATGTCTAACAAGTAAACCTATTTCATTAGCAAAAGCTTCAGAGATACATCAGTAAGAAGTTTTACACAAGGTATTTGGTGTTTAATTTCTGTCCTAGAAGCATAAATTTATATAGCTAGACATAAAAATCAAACTATCCTGAAGGCCTTTCTAGCAACTTAAATTCACCTGAAATAGGAATAGAAAGAAATAATTGTTTTTAAGAAATGAGTTTAATGTTTAGTTATTGTGCATATGTGGGAGGTGCCCAGCATTTTTATTTTCTTTTTCTGGCACTCTATGTTTAGAATTTCATGCAAATAATTTCTGGCATCTTGTGAAACATTCAGGGTAATGGGAAAGTGTCATAATAATGGAAATTTTGCAAACCTTTCCTAATGCTTTTGTGCTATATTTAATCTTAGTAATTCAAAAGATCATTTAGTCATCATCTCCAACATTCTCGATATAACTGCTTCGGATAAAGTCTGCTTAAATGTTTCTCTTCACTTCTTTCACTTATTTTTTACATATTTATATGTTCATGTAGAACTTTTATTTCCATATCTGACCTCCCCTCTATAATTCTTCAATGTGATTAATACTATGCCTTCCGATAACGTGGCTCAATCTAAAGCAAAAACCACACAAACTTTAATAAGGCCAGCAAAAAAGAACCAAAAAAACCCTTGCTGTATTTTAAATCTCTGCTTTAAATAACAAAATAAATTGGTGATTGTGTATGTCATTGCTCTACAGACGAGGTGAACATTCAAGTCAGTTTTGAATATTTTTTATATATTATTTCCTGTGCAAAATTTACTAGGAAGAAAATAGCTTGTGGCAGCTATGATTTTGCCTTTACTTAAACAGAAATTACAGTTTATTAGTTAATTAATCTTCCAAGAATAAACATTGTTTTTCCCTAGATATTTTTTAGCTTCTCTAGGACTGAGCCAGAACAGTTCTGAAATCTCAAATTAACCACCTTGAGTGAATACAGATTAAACATTTATTGTGTGTGGGTGTATATAGTATTAGTTAAAAAAAAATAACAACATATTCGAACAATAACAGCTTCTTACTGTGTTGTTAAATTGCACATCTGTGGACTTAAAACAACAACAACTGATGATTATATCCTTCCACATTAAAACTTGTACTTTCAGTTCTAGGGGAACATGACAGTGATGACATACATGCACTTTCTATTGAGATGGGACTGTGCTTGGATTTATTATAGGCCTTAATGGCACATTTATAACTGAATGCTACAAATTAGGTTAAAACTCTAGTGAATTTATGATGAAGGTTTTCAGTGTTTAATCCTTTTCATGCAAATGACCTGATTGTCCTTGAGATGGGTTAAATTGATTAAAATTAAGTGCACAGACATGTGTCTACCTATGTTCATAATCCATGATTTAGGATTTAGACAAAATAATTTACTGGTCCCAAGTATGTTACTAGAGGACTTCATTCATTCAACAAACATTCCTGTTGGTCTAACAGATGCCATGTATTATACTAGGGACTAGATATGATACTTCAAACAATAAATAAAATTCTTACACTCATATATTTCACAGTCTATAAAAGAGGTGTTTTGATTAGTACATCATTAAAACATGGAAAGAAGCTGTAATGAAAACATATAAGCCATCTAATGGGAATCCCAAGCAACATGGAACCAACTTTGTCCTGCTGTAGGTCAGCATGGATTTCCTGAGGAAGGAACATTGCCCAGTGTTTGAAATAATAGTTGGAGTTGATCAAGCAGACCAAAGGAGATTGGCAGATGTGATACTGTGATCTATAGTAAGAAATATATATTTGGTATTTGTCCCATTTCTGGTACAGAACTCCTAATTTTTGGAATTTCCCAAATGATGAGAGCGATAAAGGTGTTTTTGTGATGTTAATGAGGTGACATTTGTATCATCCACACACCCCCAGTGGGGGCTGATTGCCAAGATAATCTACCATGTGATTAGAAGGTTGGAACTTGGGAACTTTCAGTCCCATCCTCTGGCCTCCAGGGAGGAAGAGGGACTAGAGGTTAAATCATTTGTCAAAGGCCAATGATTTAATAAATCATGCCTATGTAATGAAGCCTCCCTAAAAACCCAAAAGGACAGGGTTTAGAGGCTGTCAGGTTGGGACTATTTGGAGATGTGTGGAAAATGGCGCACCTGGAGAAGGTGTGGAAGCTCCTGACCCTTCCCACATAGTTTGCCTTATGCATCTTTTTGTCTCGCTGTTCTGGGTTATAAAAGTTAAATCTAGTAAGTAAATGTTTCTCTGTGAGCCACTCTAGCAAATTAATCAAACCCAAGGAGGAGCTCATGGGAGCTGATTTATAGCCAGTGGGGTTAGAAAGGCCTGCAACTGGCTCTGAAGTGGGGTGGAGGGCAGTCTTATAGGACTGAACCCTTAGCCTTTGGGATCCAATGCTACCTCTGGGTAGGTAGTGTTGGAATTGAATCATAGAACACTCATTCGGTGTCCAGAGAATTGCTTGATGGTGTCGGGAAGCCTCCACCATAACTTAAATTCTATTACACACCAATGAACATTAGTCGAATTGGAACTCCATAGTTTTATTTTTCTATATATTTAGGATAGCTGATATTTTTTAAATGTTTTATAATCTGCATAGTGTTGCTTTTAATCGGAATTAAGTGTTCCATCATTGTGTTTTATTTTTACTTTCATCTAAAAATTTTCTTCAATTTGTACCTGTATGTCACTCAAACCTAAAATCAAGTCAGTTGGAACTAAAATCTAAAATAATATGTAATCTATAAAAATGCAGGTAAAATATAAAATTCTATATTTCACAAATTTTTCTATTAAGGAGATGTAAGCAAATCGTATTTTTTTCCTTTAATTGTCAGTGTGTCCTTTATTCCCAGTGAGTTCCACATCTGAAGTCAGAAGTTAACATGAATTGTAATATGCTACACTAATTTGATCTGTTTACTTACAGAAAGCCATATCCTAGAAGATGTCAACAAGTGTATCATAGCGTTGAGAGACGAGGATGCTGATAATTTAGACCGTGCTGCAGGTGCTATCAGAGGACGGGCAGCAAGAGTTGCTCACATTGTCACAGGTGAAATGGACAGTTATGAGCCAGGAGCTTACACTGAAGGTGTGATGAGAAATGTTAACTTGCTTACAAGTACCGGTAAGTTTCAGTCCCCAATAACAGCTGCACTGTTCCTGATACTTGAATCCGTGTAGTTACCAAATATTCATACTCATGGCAAGCAGATCTCTGCCTGTGTTGCTTGTTTTAAAATGGATTGCTCTCCCATCTGTTAGGTCCTTGCATCTTGTGGTTATAGGATTTGAAATTTATTTCTACAAGTAAATACTTTCATTGGGAAAAATAAGTCTTTTATAAATATATGTGTTAATGTGTGTTATATGAATTACCCACAGGCCTTAGCCACTTATGAATGTTTATTATGCCAGACTGTTAGGATATATAATTAGGCCAGATGTGATAAGTATGTAATAGTTTCCAAGTCCTCTTTTAGCTGTATCATTGGTATCCCCAGGTTTTTGTTTACATTTCTTTTTTTTTTAATGTGAGGATCTTTCCAAATCATTTATATATAAGCACATACGTTTTGTTCCTCTTTTATTTTTTTTATTTATTCGACAGAGATAGAGACAGCCAGCGAGAGAGGGAACACAAGCAGGGGGAATGGGAGAGGAAGAAGCAGGATCATAGCAGAGGAGCCTGATGTGGGGCTCGATCCCATAACGCCAGGATCACGCCCTGAGCTGAAGGCAGGCGCTTAACCGCTGTGCCACCCAGGCGCCCCTTTGTTTACATTTCTTAAACAGCAGACTTCCCTACGTTCCCAGAGAAATGCTCTGTGCCTTCTTTCATGGTCTATTTGTAAAATGGCATTTTGTTCTTTTACATAATCTTCTTTGATTACTTAAGAAATACAGAATCAGGATTTTGTTTTGGTGGCAGCACCCAGGTTAATATTTTCTAAATAAGCCAGTAAATGCTTACTTTGTATCACTCGATAAAAATGCATTCTTATCTTCAACACTGTTACATTTCTCCATGGAACTTACAGAAGCATTTGAATTCATATGGATTTAGGAAAAATGGATATAATTTGAAGGAGGGCAGTCAATTATTTTTCGAAGTTATCATGGCAGAACTTTTTCCTGTGAAAACACTTTGTGCTGTGTGAAATCCTCAGGATGAAGTTTTCTTAGTAATTACCTACTAACGCTAGACTGATGGTGCACCCATGATTACTAAAATATTATAAATTCCATACTTAAGTCGTCAGTTTTATCTAGATAATTGTTCCTTAGGTTATGGATAGGACATATCAAATTTGGACAATAGTAGTGTACATTTTTTTAGTGAAAGTGGTAGAAGGAATGAGGATGGGTGATTTTGTGGGGACAGGAGAGGGCCGCTTCTTAAAACTAAATGCCTAAGAGAATCATATCAAGAGGCAAATAAACCTTCAGCAGGGACTCGTTCTGAAGAGGTATACCACAAGGTAAGCTGAGAAAGGTTTGTAGAGAATTGATGATTAATATTGTTGTTTTCCTAACATCTTGATACAGAAAATCATTGATGAATCTTGGTTATAATTTTCTCATGATCTCTTTAAAAATATTTCTAAAGTAGTGAAACATTGAAGATATCCTAAGGAAAGATGGGGAAGGTCCATCTGCAATTCTTGGTGTTATATTTGTATAACAACTTAAAATCCACTGATGTTACAAATAGGGCACATGGTAGATCTCATGTGGCACATACCACATACCACATCCTGAGGTATGGCAATATATTTACTTGCTTAAGGAGACGATTGTGTTATGGGCGTTCTGCATCTCTTCCACAAACTAAATTTGACTGGTCTTTCCTTGTTGGTCAAATCAAGTATGGAGTCGCCTGATTTTTTTTCTCCTTTCTGAAAATGGAATTGTAAGTAAAAGAATGCATCAGGGTTCTCTTTTGAGTCAAATGAAAATTTCCTGCAGGGAATAGAATAGGTCAATTCTACCAGGATTTTATATATATTTTGCCACTCTCTCAGTTTTGTAATCATATTAGTAATGTCTTGTGAACACTGTTATGGTCACAATATCTTTATGAAGTACCAAGTTTACAGGTTTAGTTTCCATAGGATAGAGTTTTATATCTGCTATGTGCCAAGAAGTGGAAATGAAATTCTAAATTGTCTAGGATGTAAAGTGTGTTGTGGGAACCCTGTTCACAATCAATTCTTATAATCTGAAATAAGAAAATAAAAATAAAGCAAAGTTATTTACACATTTAATTACAAGTTTGTCAATACCTCTATGATTTATAATGACTTTACGTAGTAACTAACCAATATGGCTACAAAATTCATTCATTCAGAAAATAGAGAAGTCCTTTTTCCTCTAATTAGTTGTATGTAACTTTAATTAAAATTGTCCAGGTAAATTATGTCGTGTGCCCCAAATATAATAAATACAGAATAATTCTGGGTTGTTCTGTAAGTCTCATTATTAATATAACTATAATTTATGACTTTCCAATTTTGTCATTTTAGTTTTTCAGATAATTTTTTGGTTTATCTTTGGGGAAGGATCCTCATTTTTCTTTTATATGTCTAATTCCAAACTTTTCTCCAGTTTTTCTTGAAATTTATCAAAAGCATACCTCACTAAAGGGAATTCTGAGCAATAAATTAGATGAAAATGCTAATTAGATCCACTTGATCTTAACCAAAGTTGAAATATGTGAGCATTTTACCTCCCATAGAGATATTGCCTATGGAAAATACTTCCAGCTATTCTATCCTCCATAATTAAATAACACAACACATCTGCTCGTAACTTGGACTTATTATTTATAAATAATCATCAAATTAAGTAATTGGAAATGTCATGTTTTGTGTCATGAAGACTTAATAGTTCACATTTTAGCAAGTGAATGGTCTACGTGGCCTGTTTTTCTTTTCTCTTATACAGTTCTCAGGTCTTGACCCTACTTCCTGAAAATAACTTAATAAGGAGCTATTGTGAATTGTTTTTATTACTGAGACTTCCTTAACACTGCAGAATTTGTCTTAAAGTACTGTAATCAATGATGAAACCTAAGCCATGCTTATCTAAATCACAGAGTGTTTTTGGAATATTGCACCTTTGATTTTCATCAGACTTTGTGGCTCATTAGCACATTTTCAAGATTTGATGATCTTCGAAGTGTTTTCTCAGCATTAGGAAGTAGAGCTGCCCTGTTACATTTTAGGAATTTGCATTGTTCATAAACCTTAGCAGTTGGTTTTAAGTGAAATGTAGGCAACATCTGGAATGCTGCATTTCATTCAACAGAGGCATGATTTTGTAATCTCCATGTGATATTCCTTATTCTGCCTAATTTTTCTCTGTTATGAAGCTTCTTCATCTGTCAGGAATTCCTGATAGGGGAGAGGAAATATATTAGTTTTTTTCTGTTAAATAATGAACTTTCTCAATTTTAATGTGAAGGCTTAGAAGTTATATTCTTAACACCAACTTTAGTTCTTTCATACTCACCTGGGGAGAAACCTAAACAAAGAGGGGATTGATAACAGTATTTTTTGTATGTGATTTATGGACTCTTACCTAATTCAGAAATAAGCAGGCCCCAAAGCACCTTTTGAAAACCACCAAACTCCTCCTGGTTTCAATGTCAGCCAGCCTCATGGACCAAAACAGAGCAGGCACATTCATGAACTGGACCAGGACATCCTGGTGGCATCCACTGCTGGCAGCTTATAGAAAAGGCAAGTAAAAGGTCATTCAAGTATTTCATCAGGCCCAAACTGGAAAACGTGGACCTAGAATCCTCTCCCGAATAGAATAGAGAAGAGCCATATGGTTGCAAATAATTTTGAGCCAATAAATATTTCCAAAATTTTCTTGTAAATTTTTTTGTGGTCAATTTAAACAATAGGCTTTTAAAATGAATTTTATCTAAAAATAATTTAAAAATCTTTAATAGCAGTAATTCCTACCAAGTCCCATTCATTTAATATTTTTCACATATGAATATCCTACATTTTGTAGCCAGATTAAAACATGTTTACTTACTTTTCTTATGTTTCATCTCTGGTCTATAACCTTAAATAATTATAGGAGAAAATAGAAAGGTTTTAGTTTTTGCAGTTTTTTCACTCCACAATCCAAAAGAGGTTGAAAATTAGTGGTCCATATACTAGATACGACTCAATATGTTGCAAAGGAATTTTTATGTGTCCAGTAGAGTTTTGACCAACATAATTTTGTTTTGTTTTAAGAATTAGTTTCTAATTTTATATATATATATATATATATATATATCATCTAATTGCATTTGCTTTAGCCTCCTGGCANAGAGTTTGCCTGGAGCTTGGTGATGTCTTCCTTTGCTTTGAGCCTGGGATCCATAGTCTCCTATGCTCCATTTCATTATATACCTAGGCTGCTTCATTTAATTTATCTAGCTGAACTTTGTAGGCATTTGAGTTCACCTAAACATGCATTTCTCTGTGTGTGTGTGTGTGTGTGTGTGTGTGTGTGTGTTTTCCTGTTGTGGGCCAAAGGCACTTTCTACTCATCTAAGTTGGTAGTTTCACATTTTATTTTCACATTGCATCCATCTTTCAAGAAACAGCTCATATCCCATGCCTTCTAGGAAATTTTTACTCGCTCTGGCAATACTGAATTCTTTCTGGCTCCATGTACTGTAGATTTTAAAGGACTTGCCACCCAGTTGAATCATTCCAGACAACTATATGCTGTTGATGAACTCTTCAGATAGACTTAATTGGAAATGACTTTTCCTTCAAGCAGAATGTAAGTTAGAGAAGAAAAAGGAAACTTGTTATGTCTTGCATTTCTTTATTTCTCTTTGCTTCTCTTCCAGACCTACCATTGTGTCTTACATGTGCTAGATTAAAACAAAACAAAACAGAAGAACGACTCTTGAATTGTATGTATATGTCTGTACTAATTCTATTCTAGCAGTAGAAAATCTTTTCTTCTCTACTTCCCCTTTAAAATTATAATTATTTTCCAACACTTTCTCAAATGCCACAACCTTTGCATAGGAGCTTCTGATTCCCCTTCAGGTAGAAATAATTGCTCCATTATCTGTATTACCGTGGATGAGCTTGTCCTCTAGTTAATGCTTATTTTACTTTTCCTTGTATCATAGTCAGTCACTTACATACATGTTCCCCCAACTAGATTATAACAATCTTAAAGGCAGACACCATATTTTATTATTTTTATATTTCCCAGTAGCATTTTACCCGTAGTAGAGGTGCCCAAGTCCCTTTACCAATTTAAAATTTAAAATTCACTACAATATTATTCTGTGATACATTCTAACAGGGTTAAGCAAGAACACAAGTTACCATCCCAGTTCAGGAAAAAGACAAAAAACAAAACTCAAAAACAGTAAACTATGTCAAAGGCTGGGGCAGAAAAAAGGTCAGGGAAGTGATTAATTACTGTCCAGAGTGAGATATTAGCTACTTCCAGAAAACTTGGGGTCAGATGTTTAAAAGTCTTTAGCAAGCTTTTGAACAAGAGATCGTGACTTTTATGTATTCTGTTACTTATAAGAACCCTCCTCAAAAGGCATCTGGTGAAAGATCCCCCTGAACCTGATTTCACTAATGGTTCTAGCAAATCCCTGTAAGGGGTAGCAACTATGCCTTCAAATTCAGAAACTGTTGCCAGTAAACTTCCTTCCTCTGGTAGCAGTTTGAGACAGGACTCCCAGTTACATACTTTCTTAAGTTTAGCCTCAGCTCTAATCTGACACCCTTTCACACAGTCAAAGAGCATTAACAGGAAGCTTCTATCTGCAGATCATTTGGCTAACCTGGATAAACAAGTGTCTCCATGTTGGTGATGCCAAAATCAGAAGTTAAATGACAGCCCAGCCCCTTTAAAGAGGAAGATCCCATGGCTTCAGAGGTACTCCTGTGGCTCCAGGATTTGGGCATCCTGGGCTAGCATCATGGGTGAAAGAAAGCAGCTGCTTGAACTTCTGAGTGGAAAACGTATTTTCTGCCTAAAGAGAACTGGATTTGAATAGGATCCATAACTAGTTAGTAGGCTGAGGATACTTCTTTATCTTGCCATTTTAATTAATTGCAAATATAAGCCTGTCAGGAAAAAAGAAGTGCTATAAAAACTGAAGTGCTATAAAAACTGAAATCTTATACTGGGGATGAAAAGGCTTTTTGACCTTTTTGGTAAGGTTAAGTCCTGAGAGAAGTACATGAAATAACCTAAAAAAAAAAACCACTGTTGATAATAACGTTATTAATAAAAAAGAATACATTCTGACATGGTAGAAGTTTTATTATCAAAGAGGAAATAATCCACCTGCCGAGTGGGCAAAGCGGTTCTAGAGGTCTCGTACTTCTTTAAGTCTGAAGCTCCTACGACCAGGCTTTGATAAATGTTCTCCAGCCAAGGAAGACATTATCTGGAAAGAGAAATAGGTCACACCTTTCTTTCTCATCTTATTTTCACATACGCTCAGTAAAGGGACTAATTCAGATTTATTTTATGGGCCTTTATGTGGTAGGGATAAATAGAACAATAACTTATATGTAAAAGGTTTAGGCGTGAAGTTTCAATTTCAGCTCTGGATTCCAAACAGTGGAATCTACAGCTCACTCGAGTGGAAAACAGACAAAGACACAAACATAGGAAGATAGACCACAAGGGATGCTATATATTAGAATCCAGTTAGTCATCCCAAAGAGTAGTCATTTGAGGTGCCCTTCCAGCCCTCTCTGAACATTTAATGCCATATTGGCATTTCCATAATCCCTGAGTTAGGAACACTGCCTTTCAGCATCTTGTTGCCAAACCCAAATTTCAGTGGTTTATAAAATTTAAAGACAAGTATAAAATTCTCTATTCCTGATAGATGTATTAAATGAGGTATTATGATAACACTTGAAATCTAAGTATGTTCCAGGGTGGATGTGCCTTAGCAGAATATCTGATGTGAATTTGATTCTGCTGCCAAGATAGTGGTAAAGGTAGATGTATAGGAAGGTGTGAAGTCTTGGGAAAAGGTGATGATAAAAAAAAATTACCCTTCAAAGATTTCTTCCTTTACTCTTAAACAACAATGACAAGAAAACCCTAATGGGATTGTATCCTATTATTGTTCAAATGTACAGTGAAACTGTATCAAAATATATGATTTTGTTTTAAATCCAAAGGATGGGGAGTTTGACTTCATTTATTTTAAGATCTACTAAGTACTAAATATTTTTTGTAACAGCATAAACCAGCATCTTCTAAAATTGCAGTGTGTACATAGCCACTGGGAAAGAGTGGTGGCTATTTAAGGCCAGAGGGGTCAGAGGCTCTGGAGTCCTAAGCAGTGTTAGGTCCCTCCCAGCAATCCTGAGAGCTACGGGGATGAATACCTTCACACACCAATAACCTGCTAAACACAGCTTTGTCACAGCACAGGAAGCTCTGGGCTAGGCTATTATCTACCAGGTAATCAGGCAATTAAGTCTCTTTATAGGAGAATTACTGTAAAACGTTTTGAGAACTGTAGCATAGTGTATGTTTTTTAAAATGTAGACAAATACCTGGCAGGAGTCTCCTTCCTTCTACTCCATCTTGAAAGTCAGATTTATGAAACTAATGAAATAACTAACTCCCGTTAGTTGTTACAAATATCTATTTCATGTATTAATAGCCCTCAGTTGTAAAGAGAGTTAATTTTACTTTTTTTAGAGATCTTTATATATAGCCTGGAAAGTCTGGTTATATATTTATGGATGTGAGCTGGTAAAACTTTTATATACTCATCTGTAAAACTAAATTTGTGATTCAAGGTCACTGAGACTAGAAAATAAACTGAGGTGGTATGTCTTTCAGATTTTCTTTCCTCTGGCTTTGAAGTGAGCATTAACCATGTGAATGTATAAATCGGATTGCATTTCTTTTGGTGTCAAGTAATTGGTGCAGATAGCAGAGCTTAATTGGCAATAGTTTTAGCCATTTCATCTCCAGCCTATCTTTCCCAACTGTCTTTCATATCATTTTTTTTCCTGGGATTCTTTAAATGTCATCCTGGTTGTGTGGGCATGATCACAACAGGCATGAGGATGTTGCCACATTTCCAAGGTGAGAGTATGTGTAGTGAGTGAAGATTTAAGCCTTTCTAAGCTACATAGCACCTATAGCTGTGGGCAGAAGAAGGCAGTGTTCATTTATATCATTACGCTTTGCAGATATGAAAGCATTTGCTGAAAAATCCTATCATTGTAAAGAGAAAAATTATCAGGCCCACATCTTCAAATGACAGGGCTACCTACAAGCTTCGTTAATAGATGTGACTATTTTCTTCAGTGAAGTCAACAAGTTGTTTTTCATGATTGGGTGAGTTAAAGATTATTTCATCTCTTGGTACAAACTATAAATTTGGGAAAAACTATAAGCATATTCTATATCTCAGGATTTTCAGTGGAGGAAGAAGAGATGATTTGACTGAAGGAAGAAAGGGTATTTTCAATGACAGCCACAGTTGGGAGAACAAGACTGGGAGCAGATCAAGTGGAATAAACATTGTTCAGTTGTCTGTTAACCAACTCAGTGAGGATAGAGAGAGTTCAAGAAAAAACAAAGAAATTTTTTGCAACTGGAAATTCTTTCGCACTGTGTGCCCATGCTGATTTCTGCTGACATATATTTTCATTTCTCAAGTTAAATTTCCAAGCTAATGGTAATTTGCAACTTCCTCTTTCCTCAATTACAAAAGAAAGTATTACTGCTTAACAATCCCACACAGCAGGCTAAAGACCTTGGAACAAATTTCTTCTGAAATGTATTAGTAACCCAGTGGTATCTTGGAAAATGTAATATATTCTGGAGACCATCCACCATTTACTTTGACTGTCTGCCGAAATCTGTAGCAGTTAAAGTTAAGTGAACAATTTATATTATAAAATTTCTCTGCTGATGTAGGGGTTTTTAAAGGTATCATTTATTATAAACACTGCTGGCAGTATTTCTTTAAGATTCCAGATATTCTAAAGTCTATGTTGATTGTAGGTTACAGTGATCTAAGAAAGGCTATGTGCATTTTTTTTTACCACTTGTCTCAAAATTCCTATGTAACTAGAAAGAGGATTTAAGAATATTGATTAAAAAAAAGTAAACATTGAGGGAAGAAGCAGTAAATTAAAATATTGTACTTCTCTAACCATCTCTCCTACTTTTTTCTTCCTTCTACCAAGTACTTCTATATGGGAATTGTTGTTTATTATTTGTGTTTATTAAGATATTTATCCGGGGGCACCTGGTTGCCTCAGTCAGTTAAGCATCTGCCTTCAGCTCAGGTCATGATCCCAGGGTCCTGGGATTGAGTCAAGCTCCCTGCTCAGTGGGGGAACTCTGCTCCTCTCTCTGCCCCTGCCCCTGCTCATGCTCTCTCTTACCCTCTCTCTCACTCTCTCTCTCAAATAAATAAATAAAATCTTAAAACATATATTCATCCTATCTTCACAATTGTAATCAAATAATTTTGAGACCAGGGACTTAAAATATATTTCCTCCCTCCCCGTTTTTTTTTTAATCTATTTAAAAAGTTAGCAAGAAGGCAGACTGACAAGATATATCTATCCCAACTTAGTTTAACATCCCTTTAAAATAACAGTAAAGGGACAAAAGGGAATAAACTCATAGTAACAAATGCATGGGTGTGAGCTCATCAGGAAAAAACTGAACCCAGAAGATAGAAAGTATCTGGAAACATGCAGAGAGAAGAAAGATAGCAGCAAACCCCTCAATCCAGAATATGAACAAACAGAGGTCATCAAAGAGATTAAGGTTCCATCTTGTCTGTTGTTGACTGGCCAGCAACACTGGATTCTGGAAAGCAATGAAGCAATGGCTTCACATTCAGTGAGCAAATTAATTTGAACTCAGAATACTACATTCATCTAATGTGTGGCAAAATGAAAAGCTTTTTGTCTGCATAAGAACTTAGAATATCTAAGTTGCACAAATTCTTTTTGAGAAATGACTTGAAAAGACACTCAAGAGGAAAAAACAGAAATAGTAAGAGATGGAAAACTGAAATCGTGAATCTAACTCAGGAATGTAATGGATAAAATGACAAGATGGCAGATCCCTAGTAGGTCTAGAAAGTGATTGATCCAAAATAGAACAGAAAGTCAACAGACTGCAAGAAAAGAAAATTTTGAAAAGAGCCTGGAGTACATTCGGACAAACAAAATACTCAATCAGTCACATGATAAAAAGTAATTCACTATCCTCTCTAAAAGATATTAGTATAGAAATCCCACCCAGCAGGCTTAGAATATCATGAACCTAAGTACAGAACTTTAAAACTTGAAAACTTTGTCTGATGGTAATTTTATCAGCTTATACTTAACTATTTATGTTTGCTTATTGTTTATATTTGTCATTTCTTTTGTCATTGTCAAGAAACCAGATTTCTTACATGGTAAATATTATCTTTTATGCCTATTATGAATTTATATCTATATATGAATGCATAAATGACATATGCACACATATACATACATACACATGTTTATATCCACTTATAATAATGTAGTATATGTAGATATATTATTTTATCATATCATTTATTATATTTAATATTATTATACCTCTATATGTACAAGTACATATGCTGTATTATATGTAAAAGAATTATTTTGTGTTTACTAATCATAGTTTAAAATTGAATTATCTTACAGCATGACTGCACCATCTCTAGGGGTATCTGAAAGTCTGGTTGGTACTCACTGTTGCCTCTGATAAAAATGACGGACTAGCTAGTAATTTAGAATGTGTTGTTGTTGATGGCTTACACTTTTTAAACTAGTAACATTGCTCAGCTTGGCTATATGACCAGTGGGACATAAAAAACTCTACTGGAATCTTTGGCCTGAACTCTCCCAAACCTACACTTTCTTGCATATAGTTTGTTGGTTCCTAACCCAGAATATGAAGTGCATTCTGTGTGACTAAGAAAGGACTCTGCAGATGTGCCTACAGATCTCCAGGTCTTGATGTTGTGTTGGCACTTTCTGTCTCCTGCTTTGTTGTATTCTTGAGTACGTTTTATGTGAGTACATTCTACAGAATTTTCCAAGCTCTTTTAATTATACAACCTTGTGTAATTGTTGCATCATATCTCTTTTATACTCCCCACAAATGCATTTGAAGATACTAAGAAAAAAACACACACATACACATACACACATACTCTCACACATCTACTGTAATCACATGGAATAAGGCAATTAGGTTTTGTTATTAATTGCTTTTATTTTTCCTTTTTGAAAGTCCTCAGTAAGCTTTCATAATTTGACATTATGCACCCGAAATTGATGGATCATCCTTTTTTTCCTGAGGTCTTTTCAAGCTCTGAAACCTTAGTGGCTGAACTTTTATTTTATTTAGAATAACTGACTTACACAATATATCTCAATAGTTAATGGACAAACCTTTCTCATCAGTTCTGACTCAGCATTTTATGGCTTGTTTCCTCCAGTACTGTGATCTGTCCACCAAATTACCATTTCATTACGTTGCCTCCTTAAAAACTGAATGATAGCAAACTACCCTCTCTATATTAGTTATCTATTGCTGCATAAAAAATTGCCCTAAAATTTGGCAAATTAAGACAACAAACATTTACTGTCTCACCATTTCTGAAAGTCAGAAATCTGGAAGCAGCTTACCTGGGTGGTTCTGGCTCAGGGGCTCTCAGGAGAATGCAGTTAAGCTGTTGGCCAGGGTTGCCCTCATCCAAGTCTCAACCAGGGCTGAAGGATCTGCTTCCAAACTCATTCACATGGCTGTTGGCAGGAGACTTCAGTTTCCTGCTATGTGGGCCTCTTCATATGCTGCCTGAGTGTTCTCACAATATGGCACCTGGCTTCCCTCAGAGTGAGCAATCCAAACAAGGGAGAGAGTAAGAGAAAGAGCCTAGGATGGAAGCCAACCATTTTGTATAACCTAATTTCTAAGGTGGTATACCATCCATTTTGCTATATTCAATTTGTTAGAAGGGATTTACTGAGTTCAATGGGTTACTGAGTTACTTGAAGACAGGGTATAAATATCAGGGATGCAAGGTCATTGGGCCATTTTACAGATTGCTTACCATAACTTCTAAAAGTTTTATGTTCTGGATATGCTCAATTTTCTTCCATGTACCTAAACAGACTGTATGTTTTTGAGTGTCTGTATCTCTCAACTCCCCCCTACTGTCTGCTTTAACATTTAATTTTGGAAACTAGCAAAGGACCTGGCATACAGTAGACATTCAATAAATATATGTTAAATAGATGAATGAATAATGAATACACAGCTCACTGAGGACCCATAATAAATTCAATTGATTGACAGAGCAGAATAAGATGGAAAAAGGAATCCTTTCCATGACTAATTCTTGCTAGATGATTTTATAGTCTTAGAGACATTGGAAACAAGTTCACAAATGTTACTCTAAATGTTACTTTGTGTGCCATGGTCAGATGAAGAAAGTGTTACATAGAGAATCTGAAAATCCAAAGTTCTATTATTATTATTACTATTATTATTATTATTGATATGTTAGTCACCATACAGTACATCATTAGCTTTTGATGTAGTGTTCCATGATTCATTGTTTGCATATAACACCCAGTGCTCCATGCAATATGTGCCCTCCTTAATACCCCTCACCGGGCTAGCCCGTCCCCCCATCCTCCTCCCCTCTAAAATCCTCAGTTTGTTTCCCGGAGTCTAGATTTCCCAGAATATAATGTGAAAGTCCCTTAAACATTATGGACCCCATCTCCTCAACTGCGAGAAGAGAGATGAACTAGAAGAGCTACAGTGTTAATGTACATCACTTAACTTAATATTTTTAAATCTGAGTCATTTATCTTCATTCTGGACTTGATATGCACTGGTAGATTTACTATCTAGCTGATTTAAAATTTTCAAAATCCTACATAAATCCAAATACTGATAGTTTTATCTTCAAAATTGCTTTCACTTCCCGAAATATTATTTTTATGATACAGGTTTATCAGTGTGTCTTTTCTTCAAATTAACATCATTTTGAAGAGAAAAACATTTTAAAATTCAAATTATAAGTAGCACAAGAAAGAGCAAAGGATATTTTTTACAAGATCGTTAGCAGCTCAGCCTAATTCTATTTTTGAAACATATTGCTATTACATATGCGTAAGGAATACAATAATATAAGACATATAGCGCATTTTATACCAAAAGGAAAGCAGTGAAAGTCTAAATCATCTGATCCATCTGAGATTGTAGCGAAGGCATTTATTTAAAGAATTTTTTTTCAGAAATAGTAACTCTTTTAGAGAATCAAAAAGGGATCAAGAATATCTAATTAATGTGCTGAGTCAATTTAATGACAGCTTAATATTTTTAAATGTGAAAAGCAAGTTAGAACATCTCTGTATATCAGACCTATACAAGTTTTTTTTTTAAATAAATATTTCACACAACTGTCAGAGCAAAGATATTTGGAGGGACTCTTTAAAGCTTATAAATGATCAAATTAGCTTTTAATAACTTCATTTATCTCTGAGATGCTTCCTGGCAAATGCTGATTTGAACAAACTAGTGATTTCTAACTTTTTATGAAAGCTGCCTGTTATCACACATACTTCTGACCTATCAAGGGCTAATAAACTCTTACTCAAAAGTGTGTACCCGATACAATGAGAAGATGCCATTTAGAACTTTATTAAAGGAAGGGCAGAAGGAGGAGAATATTATAAAGGTAAATGATGTAAAAGAGGACCTTCATGTTAAGAAGAATGATTAGTTTAAAATGTATGTTAGAATCAAAGCTCAGAAGCTTTTCTTTGTCCTTCTAGGAAAATACATAGCAGATTAAAAAGTTCAATATCATTTGATCTTGGATAATCCCCTATTTGTAAATCAAACTTTATAATAATTTTGTTATTTGGTTGTTGTACTTAAATACTTCCCTGGATGTTTGTTCAGTTATCAGCAACATCCATCTCCCACAGGAAAATGGGGAAGATCGCACTTCGAACTGCTGTCCTTCCTGTAACAAAGACATAAGAGATGAGCAAAGAAAGAACCTTCTGCTTGGAGCTTCCCCCTTACACAGGCAGGAGAAGGAAACCCCTATTTCCAATGTGTCAATAGTGACAAGTACAAAACCATATGATAAAAGGAATGAGAAACTGACCAAGAATTTAAAAAAATAATAATAATAAGGATTTTCACATATCAGTAGAGTGTTTTGAAAGTCTTTAAAAATGCTGACCATAAAATAAGATGATAATGCTTACATACATTGAAATGAGAGCACAGTGGCATATCATTAGATAACTAATAGGAAATTTCTTTAACATCTCTTTGTGCCACAGTGATGCACAAACACTATACCTATCAAGTGCTGAATGGAGAAAAAAATAAATAAGAAAAAAATTCCTCCTCTCTTCTAGAAGCATAAATGTGTTGAGGTATAATGGAGAGGAAAGTATAATGCAAACTGCAACAGAGATGTGCAATATCTTGTTCTCGATGCTGTATACATCATGATACTCGAATCGTATAAAACTGAGAAAACCACCCTGGAGCTAAATATTTAAGCAACTTATTTATGGGCTCTATCACATAGTTACAGGAGACCATTAATCCCTGATCTTCTCAGATAATTATGAGGCCGAATTTGGATATCACCAGCTTTTTTTAATGCATCACTATAGAAAAAGAGTTTAATTAACTCAAAATTTTCATCTTTAACCAAAACCCTTCCATGCATTCCATCTCCAACCATAATAATAAAAGAGAAAACATTAGACCAATCCATGAAAGTACGTTCGACTTTTCCTCTTCTGTACTTGTTTTACTACCTCTTATTTGTCAGCATTTATCTATAAACAGCCTATAAACTTGTATCCAAGTTTTCAGCACATAGGTATATAGATATAATATCTTTTCTGCCATTTTAGGGTCAGAATATAATAAAGGATTAAGCTTCTTTTACTTGTATTTTTCAGTCAAAACTTATTTGGCATTTACTTACCAGGAGTATAGCATTAAGCTAAGTGCTGAAAAGCAGAACATGATCCAAATATTCCAGGTGTTTAACTATGGTTGAATTAAATAGCAGGATTATTTTATGATACAAATTAAGAACACATTAAGGGACCGAATGCATAATATTAAAAAAACAGATTAGAGAATAATGAAAGTAGTATAAGTTTTATATGTCAGAGAAGACCACATGGAGGAAATAGGGACAAAAATATGAGGCTCAACATTATTTAAATTAAAGGGGTAAGTACACTCTTGCTGGAAAGAATGTCAAAATAATTGTAGTACATTACAATGTAATTAGAGACAGAATTATACTGAACATGATTTAATTATCTTTTGATTGAGAAGATACTTCAGTTTCTTGTAATGTTTCAAAATCATCCTTTGAGTATTGTGCCCTTAGGGAAAACTGAGTAGAAAATTGAGTACATTTCCATGATAACACAGGGTGTTTATGCTGACAATAAGTTATAGGTAAGACTGGCTAGCTGGTAACACCATTCCCAGTTTTAAAAAGAGTAAGTACATCTCTCCCTATCTCTCCCACTGATGACAACCACAACCTTGGACGTAATACATAAAACAAATCTTAGGCAAACTCTCAAAAGTAATAGCAGACTTGAGAAGAAATCAGAACTTAAAGAATGATCTCATACAACGGTAAGCTCCCTGAATTCTCTTTTTTTCTTCCATATTTCCTGGCTTAGACTCTCGGACAATCTGAATCTGGGAAGTTTGCCCCAGGCACAGACAAGCTCCAAGAAAATCCCTTTTCTCAGGCCAGAGGATAGATATGTGGGAGTGAAGGTATGGGATGAAATTTTGTTAATTCTCTCAGTCCTATGTGAGGCAAGTCCACTCCTAAAGTGATCGTGGCAGTGCTCTTGGAAATTGACCAAGAGAAAAGACAAAACACAAATTAGTAATACCAGGAATGGAAGGGAATACAAACCACAGGCATTAAAGAGTAATAATAAAATACTACAAACAACTATGTGCACGTAAATTTGATGAACTAGATGAAATGGACATAGCATCCTTGAAGGATGCAAACATTTAAATGTCATTGAGCAGATCATAACAAGTGCCAAAAAGGATGTGAAGAAATTGGAATCCACATACACTGTGGGAATGTAAAATGGTGAAGCAACTTTAGAGAACAGTTGGTTTAAAAGCAGTGAAACACATTATTTACCATATGATCCAGCAATTCCATTCCTAAGTACATATCCAAGAGAAATGAAAACATGTCTGTACAAAAACTCATACATGAATACTCATGTCAACATTAATCATAATAGCTCAAAAGTGGAAAACAACCGAAACGTTCTCCAGTTGATGAAATGATAAATAAAACATAGTATAGGGGGCGCTTGGGTGGCTCAGTTGGTTACGCATCTATCTTTGGCTCAGGTCATGATCCCAGGGTTCTGGGATTGTGCCCTGCATCTGGTTCCCTGCTCAGTGGGGAGTATAGTACCCTTTACATGGGTGAATGATATGCTTGCTATGTGGATTATATCTTAATAAAGCTGTTGAAAAAAAGTCAGTGAAGAAGGAAGGGATGTTCTGAGTACTCTGTATCCATTAAAGAAATTGAATTTGTAGTTTAAAACTTCCAACAAATAAAACTCCAGGCCTCGTGAAGTCTACCCAACATTTAATTAAGAAATGACATTAATTACATTTCTAGAAAATATAAAAAAGATGGAGCACTTCCCAACTCATGTTATTAGGCCAACAATACCCCAACAGTGAAATTAAATAAGGAAATCAGAAAACAAAATTACAGAGCAATATCTCTCATGAACACAGATGCAAAAATCCACAACAACATATTAAGAAATCTAATTCACCAGTATATAGAAAGAATAATAACTGCACGACCAAGTACAGTTTATTGCAGAGATGCAAGGCTAGTTCAACATTTGAAAATCAAACATTGTAATCTGTAATATTAACAGACTACACAAGGAAAAATCATATGATTATATCAAAGATGAAGTAAAAGTATTCAACAAAGTTCAAATTTAATTCCTGATAAAAATTCACTATAATGGAAATAGCAGAGGTGGGGGGGAATCTTCCCTAAGCTGATAAAGGGCATCTGCAAAAAACCTACAGCTAATATACTTAACAGTAGAAGAATGAATGCTTTCTTCCCAATATCAGAAACAAGACAAGGATATTTCCTTCACTAGTTTTCTTCGACATTACCTTGAAAGTCCTAACCAGTGCAATAAGGCAAGGGAAAGAAAGAAAAGGTATGTAGATTGGAAAGGAAAAAAATAAAACTGTTCCTATATGCAGGTAGCGTGATTATGAATTTTAAGACATTAGTACGCACACAAAAAGATCATGGAACTAAAGTTCACTAATGATAAGTGAATGCAACAAGGCCAGAGGAACAAGGTCAATGGACAAAGATCAATGGTATCTTTATATAGTAGCAAAAAACAATTGGAAACCAAAATTATAACAGAATGCCAATTATCATAACTCTAAAAATGAAGTACTTAGGAATAAATCTAAAGAAATATGTGCTGTATCTGTATGCTGCAAGCTACAAAATGCTGATCACAGGAATCAAAGAGGACCTAAGTAAATGGAGCAACATATCTCGTTCAATTATTAGCAGACACAATACAGTTAAGATAACAGTTCTTCCCAAATCGATTTATACAGTTATTACAATGCTTGTCAAAAACCCAGCAGACTTTTTCCAAGCTATAGACAAGCTGATTATAAAATGTACATGGGAAAGCAAAGAAACCAGACTAGCCAAAATTATTTGAAAAAGAAGAACAAAGTTGGAGGATCCATCTTACCGGATTTTGAGACTTGCAACAGTGATAAAGAGAGGTATTTGCAAAAGAGTAAGCACAGAGGTCAATGGGACAGGTTGGAGAATCCAGAAATCAAGTAATTCTTTACGTAAGTGTAAAGACAATTCACTGAAGGAATTCAGCAAATAATGTTGCAGGAATGATTGATGTATGCCTTATATTATTTACAAAAATTAACTCAAATTTGATGATAGACTTAAAATATAAATAATATAGAACAATAAAACTCTTAAAACATAGGAGATAATTTTTGTGATGTTGGTTAGGCAATAGGTCCTTAGATACAACATCAAAACATGATATACAAAAAAAATTGATAATTTGAATTTCATCAGAAGTAAAAAAAAGTATTGTCTCTGTGAAAGACACTCGAGAGAATGAAATCACAAACCATAGACTGGGAAAGAATTTTTGCATATCATGTAACCTACCAAAAAGATTTACATCTAAAATATATAAAGAAGTCCCAAAATCCAAAAAGAAAAGAAGATATTTTGTTCTACCGTGTGTGTGTGTGTGTGTGTGTGTGTGTGTGCATGCATATGCACACTGCTGCTTCTGTTTTGCTCTGGAGGGTGAGAGGGAAATAGCATTCGCGGGGCTTACAGTGTATCAAAGGTAGTTCTAGGTGATCTACATTTGCTGTCATATTTAATCCTGTTACCAGGCTTCTAAGCATGATATTATTTTCATTTTCAAGATCAAAAATCTAAGACTTGGATTTAATCATTTTCCCAGTGTGACCCAGTTAAATGGTGGATCCATGAAATTGTGGCTTTCCACATAAAACAGACATGGTACCAAAACTGGCAAAAAAAACAGTGGCCAAAGAGTACCTGAAAATGAGTTTCTTACATACTGGGTCTTCAATAATGGACTTAAACAATTAGTTGTTACATTCATTTTTTTAATGTATATGCTACTCAACTGAATTTGCTTTATCATGGCTTTCAGGGCTGTTTGATGATAAGCTCCATGTCAGAACTAAACGTGTCCAGTGTATGCTCGTGCCTGGACATGGCCGAATATTTGGTAATTCTTTAAAAAGGATATTGGCTGTCTGAGGCTGATTTTTGGTAATTCCATATTGGGGATGATTACCGCCAATTATGCTTTGAATTACACCACACTTTGTGTTGCTGTGCTTTTTCATTCAACAAATGTTTACTGAGTCCTCTTGTATGTCTGGCTCTATCCCGGGTGCTGAGATGCCATTAAGGAAAAGCACATGTCCTCCAAGATCACACAGTTAATTTGGAGAGGAGAGATAATCAGCCTGCAATGACTATCCATACTGATGGGTAGCTAAGTCTTAAAGGAATAAGGTGCAGAATGTCTTTACAGACACATGAAGTATAAAGCTAAATCCAAATCAGATGAGGAAGTTACCAAAGCGAAGAGGATGGAAACAGAGGAGGGAATTGTCAATGATCGACTTACTCTGAAATACAGACTCCCTACTCAATTACCTCTAACTATATTGTTACAAATATTTAAAATTCAGCTGACCTATTCTCCACTCAAGTTAAAAGAATTATTGTAATTCAGATTTTCAAAGACCTTTGGTACATTTTTGATATTTCAAGGTAGTTTAGAACAATGTGCTTTATACAACAGAAGGAAGCAGGGTTTGATATCTTTGTAGTGTTGTGTCAGAAGCCAGTGTCACAATTTCTTTTTGGATACTGACTACCAAGGGAATTTTTTTGGGGGGGGGCGGTTCACAGTATTTTTACTAATGTCATAGAGACTCCCATATAGATAAATGGATGATGATTTTTCCTCGCTATTCACGTTTTTTACACCTCTTACTTTTCTTTTGATTCCTCTTCTCTCTTTTCTCAATTGCATATCAAAACAAAACAAAAGCTTCCTGAAATATTCCTTTAAAGCCAATTTTCATCTCCTGAGATTTATCTTTAGTGATTCTTTCCCCTTGTTATAGAAACTATCTCTAGGTTGACTCATCTCCAGTTCCTCCTCCCTGCTTCCCCCCCCCTTTTTTTCCCTGTATCAATCTCTAAAATCCAGAGGAAAACGAAGTGAAACAAACAGGATATTTTATTCTTGCTTGGTTGTTCCCCTAGCAGGATGAGTGGGCAAACTGACCGGCTGTCTGTCCTAATTTATGTGGATAACTTTGCTTCCATGTTCATTTCTTCTTGGTAGAAAAGCACATCACACAAGCTCATTTTTTGCAGTTCTCCCTCAGGCAAAAGCTACCACTTGATTCTCTGGGTATGAAAAAGACAAAAACAAGACAACAATATTTTATTTTTGTCCATATCAACAGATGTCTGCTTCATCACAGTGAATTGTGCAACCAACAGGCTAAGGAAGATGTGAATATAGTATATTAAAAATATATATTTGAACTTATGAATTTGCAATTGTACCCATTTTTGTGAGCCCTAAGACAGTCACTAGTTTTATAATAGAAATGAATCTGATACCATAGCAATGACAATTAAGAAAGTACCAAATAATATCTGTCCTAGACCTTAAAATAGAACTTTTTCCAACCATTAAAAATACTTTTATTAAGGAATTTTTAATGATGCCAAGAAATCTTCAGAGTATATTATTTTTTTTAAGATTGTATTTATTTATTCGAGAGAGAGAGAACACGCGCACATACAGCCATGCGCAAGCCTGGGGGAGGGGCAGAGGGAGAGGGAGAATCTAAAACAGACTCCACACTAAGTACGGAGCCCCACGCTGGGGCTGGGTCACAAGATCCTGAGATCATGATCTGAGCCGAAACCAAGAGTTGGAAGCTCAACTGCCTGAGCCACCCAGGTGCCCCGAGTATATTATTGAGGGACATAAATTAAGATACAAATATACAGATGCATATACAATAATTTTTTAAGACTATAACTGACTTTTTAAAAAATCAATATTTATTCATAATGAAATACACAAAAAGATTATATAATAATAATAAAATATGCACCCATTTACCTATGGCTCAGCTTAAGAAATAGAACTTTCTCCATACTATAAGCCCCTGTGCTTCTGTACCAAATGCTCTTCCTACTGCACCATCCCCTCTCCCAAGCAAACACTGAGGGTTTTTTTGTTGTTCTTAGTGTTTCTTTGCTTTAAACAGTTTTGCCAGATACGAACATAGCCTATAGCAATATATTATTTAGCTAATATATTTTTGAGATTTTTTTTTAAAAAATTTTATTTATTTATTTGAGAGAAGGAGAGCACAGAAGGAGGGAGAAGCAGACCCCGCTGAGCAGGAAGCCTGACGTGGAACTTGGTCCCAAGACCCTGGGATCATGGCCTGAGCCGAAGGCAGACATTTAACTGACTGAGCCACTCAGGCAACCCTATTTTTGAGATTTCTAAAAGAGGGTCATACTACAAACATCTTTATGTGACTGACCTTTTATTTATAGACTCATCCCCATCTTTACAGTTGTAACAACTCCATGGAAACTTGAGAGTGAGATTCTCTTCTGTTTCAATTAGGGGAATTTCGTGACAGACTGCTTGGCCACATTGAATGATACATTTTGTTACACAGGCCTTTTCATTCCAAAGTATACACTGTTATCAGGCAAATGGGTTTGGGTGAGTTAAAGTCTCCATTGCAATGCAGTGCTGAGAACTACTGTTTTCCTTGGTCTTTTATACCCTATTTGTTGTGTTTACGTCCTAGTGCTAGTCTTCTTCCTTCATTATGAGTTTTCATGCTTGAGTACCTGTATCTTCCTTTCAGATTTGGTTCAGTCAGATCTTTACCAGTTTGCTGTACACATTTTTCCTATGCTTTGACCACAGTTATTCATTGTATATGTTCCCTCCCCATTTTAAGGGGCTCCATGTTATAAATCTGTCTATGAAATTAGGCACAATTAGAGGATAGACCCTAAGATCTCAAGCTATGTAAGTCTGAACCTTCATTCTGGTCCAACTAGAACCTTGATACCTACTAAGTGTAATGGAATATCCCTAACAGTTATTACTTCCTTTATTGCATACTTAAATTATACTCATGTTTAAAAACTCAATTAAGTGGCATCTGCTCTAGGAATCTTTAATTAAGTCAGCATGAAATCCTCCATATCTTACTCTTGTTTTCTATTACGGTGTTCAGTTCTTCCTTCATGATACCTATATGATGATGACAATGATGATATCTGTCGTCACCTCTTAAGATAGTAAAATTAACATCTGATTCCATCTTGAACTTATATATTGACTGTCATTTAATAGGAAACCACTAAATATTTGCTAAATTGATTTGAATTTGTATTATTTGTGTAATAAAATGATTTAGCTTTTCAGACTCTTTTTTTTTTTTGTACAAAATTGTATGACAGATATTTAAGACATTAAGAACATAGATCATAACTTTCCGGAAAGGAAATACAAGGTGATGAAAGTAAAAGGATTTCACACACATGTTTAGGAAACATCACCTTATACATCTCACCTGGCTGCAAAATTGTCTTGACATCCCCACACCAGAGGTGCCATGTTACTAAATATGGCAGCATACAGATTTTGTTTGTTTGTTTATTTCTGGTAATTATCTACAATGTAGTCATAGTGTCAACCATCATTTTGTGGCATACCATAAATCTAACCTAGATTTTTGGGTTTTATAGCTTTTGATTGCAGAGAAGTTATGAATCTCATTAAGCAATCATCTTCTTAAATGTTCCTGGATGAATTGAAGATAAGATTTCTGTGTTTTCAACATTGACTCATACATATTTCCTGAAAAATAGTTGTCATTTAACAATAAGGTCTCAAATCAGGTTGCCTAATTCAACTCAACTTCACTTCATGATGTTCTGCCATTTTGGGCAAGTTACTTAACTTCCCTCAGACTCACTTTCCTCATCTGAAAAATCGGAATATAAGAGTACCAGCCTCATGGGTTGTTATAACTTGTACATATTTAATAGGATAGCTGGGCACTTAGAACATAGCAAATTCTCTATAAATAAGAATTGATATTGGAGTGTCATGATTACCACATCCTCAAGAGGATTAATTTCCAGATGTGTGCTCTTATTTGTAGAAATAAGATCCATTGATTTCTGCCGTAAATGGGAAATGAGATTGCTGGGCCTTTGTACAAAGTCATAAATATTTTTTTTTATTTTCATAGAAAATAATGATTTTTACAAAGAATCCGGCGCAGTGTATTAATTGATGTTTACTTGAGTAATCACTAAAGAATGGCTGTTTACTATTGAGTTATCAAAGGGTTGTTATCTAAAGATAGTTTTGTCTTTAATGAAACTCTTGAATCTTTCCCACAGGGTCTTGAGGAGTCCTTCAGTGGGTAGATGGGTTTTGTTTTCTCCTAGAGTACACCAAGTAAAATCTCAAAAGAGGAAATATGTAAATACTGTTAAATTTAGGGTACTCAAAGACCAAACACAGTCCTCCAACTTGTGTTTAATATGTAAATAAGCCACCAAGCCACTGAAATCTCTTGAGATGGCATTGATTGTTTCATTTGTTGCCCTGAAACGAGGGGGAAATAAACATTTTCCAATTGACCCCTCAGCAATTTCTCTACCAGGCATTTTTTGTCAGTAGTTTCTTTCCATTCCCCATCCTTTTACAATTAGGGTGAGAATTCCTTCCTTCCTTCCTTCCTTCCTTCCTTCCTTCCTTCCTTCCTTCCTTCCTTCCTTATTTTTTTTTTCTTAGAGCTGCTTTTTGAGTTATTCTCTAGTCATTGACAAAGAGGCATGAAATATCTTTGTTGTCCTCACTCAGGTAAATTTATTCAACACTCAGTTCCTTGATGGGGAAGAGAACACATTTTTAAGCTTCACATTTGTTTGTGGACAAAAGCTGAAAAGTATAATCAAAGTTTCCGTCTTTCTCAGAGCAAACTGAATGCTTCAATTATTTACTTGATCAATGACAGCAGAAAGACAGCAAGCTCCTTTCTGTCTCTGCCCTGAATCTTTCCTCCATGGTTTTTGCCTCCATGTACTGCTCTATGGATCTTTCAGGGGAGCAGCTAAGGACACTCACAGCAGAGCCAATTAAATCACTTTGAACTATTTCACACACACACACACACACACACACACACACACACACACAAGGGATATTGCACTTACCTGGACAGAACATTCTAGACAAAATACCCAATTTATGTCTGCTAGGTAGGGAAATTTACACTAAAAACACAGAATAATTCTGCACTGAATCTTACAATTCCAAACCACCAATATCATATGCTGTTGTGGTAGAGGAAAAATGGCATCCTGGGGAGTTGAAGAATATAAATAATTGTCCACTCAGGGCCTCCTCATTTGACCATTGTCAGTGTAGAAATGATTTCTATGGAAAGGATTACTTTAATGATCATTTTGTCGATGCAATTTTCTTAAGATTGCAACTATTGCAAAACAGAAGTTAGTACAGTCATGGAATTTGTGACTGGTTCCCAAAAGAATAACCTGCCTTTTCTATCACAAGCCACTGTGTGGTTTCTTTTCTCTCTCTTAGACATATTAGTTATTTATTGCAGAGTATCAGTATGACAACAGAGTTATTAGCTTAAAACAATATACATTTAATATTCCATAGTTTTTGTGGGTCAGAAATCCAGGCAAAGCTTAGTTGGATCCTCTTCTTAGAATCTTACAAAGCAGAAATCAAGCTGTCAGACAGGGTTGTGGCCTTATCTGAGATTTGATAAGGAAAGATTCTCTTTCAAGCTCATTAGGCCTATTGGCAGAATTCAGTTCCTCCTGGTTGTAGGACTGAGGGCTTCATTTTCTTCTTTTGGGCCATCTACTAGAGGCTGCTCTTAACTCCTAGAGACTGCCAACAGTTCTTGCTATATGGAACTCTCCAAGACAGTTGCTTGTCTTTGCAAAGCCAGCAAGGAAGAGAGACTCAGCAAGGCTATAATCTTATGTAATATAATTGCATAATCATGTACACATAATCAAATCCATTCCATCCACTTTGCCATGTTTATTGGTTAGAAACAAGTCACAATTCCTGCTCAAACTCAAGATAAGAATATCATGGTGGCCACCTTAACAGTCTGTCTGGTGTACCAGGGAAATACTTGATAGATTTCAGTGAAATGCAGGCCTAAACCTTATGAAGTCTGTAGAGTAGTAGCCCCAGTGTTTTTGTTGTTCGAGCAATCTATACATGACCTAATCTTAAAAGTAGTTATATAATTAGACATAAGGGACATGCTAATAAAATCTCATTCTAGTCACTTTTATCATATCATTAATAAGTGGACATGTGTAATGGATATAGTAACTCCCTATGGACTTTAACAAGGTAGAGGACAAGATTGATTTTAAACTAGCTTTTATTTTCCTTTTAAAAAATAGTTTGTCTAGGTGTACCTGGATGGTACAGTCAGTTAAGTGCCCTACTCTTGGTTTTGGCTCAGGTCTTGATCTCAGGGTCATGGAATTGAGCCACAAGTCAGGCTTCACAATCAGCATGGGGTCTGCTTGAGATTCCCTCTCCCTCTCCTGGTGCTCCTCTCCCTCAGCCCCTCCCTCTCATGCTCTCTCCCTCTCCCTCTATCTCTCTCAAATAAATAAATAAATCTTAAAAAACAAAGTTTGTCACAGGGCACCCAGCTAGCTCAGTCAGCAGAGCATGTGATTCTTGATCTTGGGGTCATGAGTTCAAGACCCACGTTGGGCATAGAGCTTACTAAAAAAATAAATAAAAAATAGTTCATCTCTTCATTGTGTATCAGCTTAAAACTAAACCTGATTCTTGAATCAAAACCAGAGTTACCATTTTAATATTGTTTGCCTAAATAAAATAACTGATATTCAACTATTTTGATCCATAAAATAATTTAATATGGGTCAACCTGATACTTCACATGTATTTTGTTTTCTATGTCCAGGGAAAATCCCCACAAAAATACTATTATAGAATAATATACCTTGTATACTTGAAGAAACTGAAGTTCACTGGGATTACGTGACTTGCTTAAATTTATGCTAATAAACAATTAAGAGATAGGATGGATGTTGAGATACAAGTCTGTTGTTCAAAGCCTGTTCTTTTAACTATTATTCTAGGGCTGATTAAAGAAAAACAAACATAGATTAATTGATTGGTTTATTGATTAATTAATTCTACCAGTGCATTTTACCTAAGATGGAGTTGTTATGTCTTCCTTTTAGCAGTAAAGCATTGAGGAAAGAGAAGGTGTAGGAAGCAAAGACTTACTAGTCAGGATTCTATTCTAAGTTTGTTCCCTGACTAGTTCTCTTTCATTTTTAGGTGCTCTTGGTGCTTTTAAGAATTTTTTTTTTGTCTTTGGCATAGTACAGTTTCACTATGATATTCTTAATTTTTATTTTTATTTTATTATACTACTTGGTATACATTTTTCCTATCTGTGAAATCATGTCTTTAACAAGTTTCAGGAAATTCCTAATTGTTCTCAATTTAAACATTTAATTTTTTCCATTCTCTCTATTCTTTCCTCCTGAGAATTTGGTAGTATACATGAGCTTGTTCTCATGTTATCCACCATATTTTTAACCTCAAGCTTCCATATTATTTCATACTTTCTTCTGTACTGTAAACCAGATAATTTCTTCATATCATTTTCCCAGTTAACTGTTTTTGCTGTTGTTGTTTTTAAGAGCAGTTTAGTTTCACAGCAAATTTGAGACGATGATACTGGGATTTTTCCATTACTCCCTGACCTGACACATGCATAACTTCCTCCATTATCAATATCCCTCACCAGAGAAATATATTTATTGCAACTGACAAATCTACATTGGCCATCATTATCACCCAAAGATTATGGTTTGCATTGGGGTTCACTTTCGGTGTTGTACATTTTATGGGTTTGGACAAATGTATAAGAACATGAACCCACCATTACAGCATACAGAGTAGTTTCACTGTCCTAAAAATCTTCTGTTACTTTGCCTGTTTTTTCTGCCCTTTCCCCTAACCCTGAGCAGCCACTGATCTTTTACTGTCTCCATAGTTTTGCCCTTTCCAGAATGTCATATATGTAAATAATATTCCATTGCCTGGATGTATCATAGTCTATTAATCAATTCACCTACTGCAGGACATATTGGTTACTTCCAAGTTTTGACAATTACTACATTTGCTTCTGCAGATCTCAGACCACATTACCCCCATTCCAAATTCCCAAGTATATGTCATCAAGATTTTAGTTTCATCATCTTCATTTTTCTATTACCTAACTCTAGATGTCCAGTTGCAGTGCTAATATGGACGGGTGCCCACAAAGGCAATCTTGCCTTCCATGGTTAGCTGCATCTCTTCCTTTTTTCCTTTCAATAAGTCTCCTTTTTTATTTAGATCGGAGAAAGGTGATAAAAACAGTGTTTTATGTAAGTTGCTATGTAGTAATCTAGTAATTCAAACTGTCTATCATAAAGCTGCAAGCAAAAGTCTCTAATTCAGTTAACAGTCATACAAAACTTCTATCACCAGACAAGCTACCTAGCAAGAATTTTTACAAATATACTTTCTATGCCATTTAATTTGCTACATTGCAACAAATTGGAAGATGTTTTGTACATACTTTCTAATAAGAGAGGAGGTTACAGTTTCAAAGATAACATCAGTTAGCATTTTGGTTTAGATGTTGGATGTTTTAATATGATTCAGAAGCTTCCTTCTATTTTGCTTCTTTTTCCTTTGCACATAGCTTGTCATTATATAGAGGACTTCCAAAAAACTAGTCTGTTTCATGTAAAACTCAACCAGATGATATTTACCAAAGTAAAATCATACCTTTGTTCTTTAAGGTCATACCAAATTCCCCAAGTTTGAGTACATTTCTTCTCAAAAACAGGTATTTCTCATATTTATCTAAAGGGGAAAAGAAAACTCCTCCCAGCAGCTTGGAAATGGTTTCAAACTGCCAAGTATATAATAATTCCTCTCAGAATGAAATAGTAGGAATAATGACACAGAGGAGTAGAGTCTATCAGCCATTCACACTGCCTGATTTAACCTCAGTCATCAGTCAACATATAAATAAGCCTTTTTATCTTTGATACTTTCGGTTAATATTTTTCAGAGGAAATCTGGCTTTGGAGTTTTTATGACAGTATAGTTTTGTAGAAGCCATTCACGAATTCTGCTGCAGCAAGCCAAATTGCCTCTAAACAACAGCCTACCCTTTATTGTGTCTTCTGGCATTTTGCGTTTGTTCCCATTGCATATTGTTATTTAGTGACAGTATTATCTCAACAGAAGCACTTGTGGTTGAGAATTCCAAGAAAAATTCTATGCCTGAAAATATAAAGACTATGCACTATATATATTCTTAAGGTTACCAAAAATCCTAAGCCCTTTGTTCTGCTCTTCTCCTTCAGCTGCATCATTCTCCTCTATTTTGAAATTTACCTGTGGCTTACCATTAATATACTTCCTAAAACATCTCTTATTAAATTAAGTATAGTTAGTGTAGGACTAGAATTTCTTCACTCTTTCAAGTTTCAGTCAAAGAAACATGTTTTGCTCGATACTTGTGGGCAAGAAAGCATTCATGTTTATATTCGGATAATGCTGGAATTCTAGAACTGGGAGGGGTGGAATATGAGAAGTTTGTGGTCATACCAACTGGCTTTCAAACCTGATGCCTTCTGTCCATTGCCAGAATCATTGGTTAGTTTGTCTGAAGGATATTTCCTTCTGCAGAAATTATACACCTTTAAAAAAGAGACTGTTTGGCTATGGAACCTTAGAGAGGTGACTTTAAAGACTGTAGAGTAGGGGTATTTGAACTTAAGTTTATGTAAGCACTTAAATAATGGAAGGATATTTTTTTATTTTTTAAATTTGAAACATACAAATATACACAAAAATCAATTTTATGGAAATATTATGGCAGAGTGAAAATTACTGCATTTGAAAATCACTAGAGCTTGTCTTGACTTAGAACTCTGTCACTGACTGTTTTTGTGTTAAGCAAAGTGCTTCAACTTTCTGAAATTTAATATTCATATGTGCAAAATGGTGACCTCATGGTAGATTTGTTGGGATAATTTTAAAAAGTAATACAGTGGAAAGATTTTTGGTGCATTCTGCACAGTTTTCAATCAACAAATAATCCAAATAATTCTTTGGAATTCAATTGTCACTAAACAGTTCAGTAATATCTTTTAAGTATTATTGAATATTGAAGACTAAATCCAGAATATTGAAGAAGAAAGAAAAAAAATCCTGTGATGTAGTTTGTATCATAACAATACCTCAAATAGTCCATTTCTCTTAATGAATAAGTCAAAGAATTAATAAATTATATGACCAATATTTATAATATAGATTTCATTTCTTTTATTGAATATAGATGTCTTAAAATAAACTGTTAATTAGGAGAAGCTCTTCTTTATTGACCATCATAGTAAGGAACTGATATTTCATACATTTTGTACAACATTGTTCTCTAAAATTCTATTGAATTTGTGGAAGATAATATTTTTTTATGTAAAAACTTTTCCCATATCATCTCTCATATCTACATTAATTATGGATTGAACCGTCTGGAGATTTCATAAGTTTAAAAATGTTTGATTTGTAATGCTAGTGTTTATTAAATATGCACAAATTTCTAAATAAATGCATTTTTCATTTGCTCAATTATTTATTCATTTAGGGGTTCTTTATTAAGTGATTAATCTGTGCCAGCCATTTTTCTGAGCTCTGGGGAAACAATGGTGAAGACATGAACCACATTTCATTGATTTAGTCTAGAAACTTTGGAGAACATCATTTACTACACAGTACAGTTAGACTATTAACATTCATTGCAAGAATGAAGTGTAATCTAGGACTTAGATGAGAACTGCTGCATGCACCTAAGAATCAGATAGAGGTGAATTAGAATCTTGGTTCTGCTCTTGAAGTCCATGTGATCTTCAGTGAATTATAAGCCCTTTTCATACCTCAAGCTCATTATTTTCGCATAATATCGCGCACACACACACACACACACACACACACACACACAATGATGTCTACTTCATGAAGGTAATAGAACTAGTAATCATCTTGCTACGGTTTCTAAAGACTTATCATTCAATTTCCACAGTCTTTTCCCCTCTGAGCATAATACCAGTGATGGGAAACACCCCTCTGAAGAGCACGCACACTCAGCAGCTATCCTCAATTTCCCTCAACTTGTCTTTAAGAGTCTGTATACTATTGGTAGTTTTTTTTCCAATGAAGCCACCCAATTCCATATGTTTAAGTAGGCTATAGAAAATGTTTATTTTCTATTGGAATTTTAATTTATGAGACTCATTTACCCATGCATCATTGCAAAGACAAGTATGAAAAGGTAATGGCAAATGTAATGATGCATTTTAATGTCTGTGTGTTTACATCTGTTTTCTTAAGACTTTATTCTGAGACTCAAATCGGAAGATGACCTAAAAACTTTGCATAAAGAGAAGTCTAGAAATGCAATTTGCTATGTCCATTATTTCTGCCAACTTTAATAATAAGTACTGATGAGCCACACATTTAAGATATACAGCCTAGGAGGCATATGAGTATCCAATTAGTCCTATTTCTTCTTAGAACTAACAATACTCTTTTATTTGTAACTTTAATAGCTTAATTTTGCTGATGTTATAATTTGAAATGAGCTTAGTCAAAATAGCCTCTGACACCCAAAGATATCAGGTTTTGCTTCCACTGAATTTATTTTTTAAGCCCCTTATTATCTCAAGTTACAGCATGGCAACTAGACGACTTTATTTGTATTTACTAAACTTTCAGAACATGTGCAGTTTTGATAGCTCATAATTTTACTGGAATGAGGGCATAAGGAATTAGATGGTTGCTAAGGTGTTTATAGTTTCCTAAAAGGAAACTGGTTTTATCGTTTTTTTCATCTACTTTTAACTCATCAATGACCATGTTTGTCTCAGAAAAACATCCCTGACAATCACCATGAAAAAAGGTAGTACTCTGGGAGGACTCAGAACGCATACTCAATAGCATTTAATGTTTCTCCGCTTGCCCCTGTAAAGACACCGGGATTCTATTTTGCTGACAAAGGCATATTTCCTAAGATGATTCCAGTTACCATTACCCCAGTATTCTATTAAAAATACATTGTAGAAAAAATAGCATAATTTGTTGGAAAAATTAGAGTGCAATCACCTGAGGGACTTGTGTCTCCTTGGACTCCCTGATCTCAATTTTATCTCTGGAACTGAACAGATATGGAATTGATATCCACAATGGAAAAATCCCCTAGTGGAGTTGAAACCTTATATACTGGATATGATCTTTTAGGTGCTAAAAGTATTTGGGTTTGGAGAAACATTATAACAACCAATATTATAAGTCAAGAAAGACAATCAGGCAAGGGAAGTTGAGTTCTTGAACATGTATGTGGTGCCAATAATAGGTGGTAATTTATGCAAGCAGTGTCAACCAAGACCCAAAAATATAACCTGATACTATACTATGTGTTTGTAACAGGTGTACACAATCATTGGCATTATTGGTACATGTAGTATTAACTATGAAGTCAAATGGGCAATAGCAGGAGGGACGTCTGCAAGGCTCTGGCCATTGGGCTATATTTCAAGGGTAAGGACAGAATTCTAAGACAGATCCAGCAAAAGACCAATGTAATGAGGAGATCCACCAAAGAACTCCAGCAATGAAGAATTCAAGTTACCGAAATAAAGTAGAAAGTGATGCATTATTCTCATGGGTAAACCAGAAATCTAGTTACTAGAATTAGCCCAAGGCCAGAGCTGGACTTTCCATAAACAGGAAGGTGTCTATGGTACCATCTGTGGAGATAAAAGGAATTTGGGGGTTAAGAAACCATGCAGGACATGATAATCTATCCTGAGTTTAGTTAACTTTCCTTTATTGTTCAGCTATCTTTTTATTTCCGCTTCTCCTTCTTTCTCTTTCCCACTATATTTTTTTAATCTTGTCAAAGAAGAAGTCAAAATTTGTGAATCTGAGATCCCTACTGATTCTATAAAATATTTCTAAGACATAGCAATTTTTAATTTTATGATATAGAAATTAAAGTTTGGTTTAAATATTAATTATACCAGTGCCATTTTTTCTAGTTTGCTTTGAAATAAATGTGATTTTTAAAAATTTGTTTTTTAATAGTTAATTAAGTTTCTGTTTTACTTCTTGTTTCTCACTGAGTTTTCTATGAGTCAGTTCTCAATAACAGAGGTTAATGTTAAAGAACCAATTAACATGTGTGACTCACTGTGTTTAGGAATGCATGCGTTTCATGTGTTAGCTCATTTAATTATCTTAACAAAAATCATAATTTTTGTTAGTTAAGGTAGATGCTAATAATATCAGACTAAGAAACTGAACATTAGTAAAGGTAAGTAAAAACCTCAAGGTGCACAGCCATGTCATTTGATTCCAAAGACTCCCTCCTTAAACTATGTCTCGCTGACCCCTCTATGTAAAAGCCCTCTCTCCCTAACTTGAAACAAAATAAGTTATTGGTTAACTGAAACAGTCAAGAAAACTTTATGAATAGTGATTTCTTTAACTCCTTTAGTTGTCGCTTCCAAATTGTAATCAACTTTTCCTGACTTAATTTAGTCCTTATCTAAAATGTCATTACCTCTTAAACTTGTTTTCATGTATTTTACAACAATTGAGGCCTGGCATTGTTTTGCTTTGGATTTTCATTTATATATGCTTGCAGGCAATGAAATTACACCTTGTACTTATCTGTCTAAATTAAATGACCCTGATTCCTTAGGTCTCTACAAATAAGTCCCTTCTCTTAAGTCTCTAGAATTTATTTTCCTTCTCCTTCTTTTTAAATTTTTTTTTCTTGAATCACTCCTATTTTTTCAGACCTACATTAAAAGCAGAAACCTAAACTAAGATTGTTATTCTGTTAGGCTCAATTCAATGGATATACAATCCAGTGATGTTTAGTATATATACTGAATAGTGCAACTATCACCCTGAATCAATCTTGGGCTATTTTCATGACCACAATAAAATTCTTCATACCTACTTATTGTTGCTACTTACTCCTAACCCGAGCCCCAGGAAATCACTTATCTATTTTTTTTTCTTTTTTTCAGTCTCCTTAAATGTGCCTTTCAGAACATTTTATGTAAGTGGAATCATACTGTATGTGGTCTTTTGTGCCTGGCTTCTTTCATTTAGCATAATTTTTTTAGTTTAATTTATTAATTTATTTTTTGAGAGAGAGCAGGAATGGAGGGGGAGAGGGAGAGGAGAAAGAGAACCCTAAGCCAGCTCTGTGCTCAGCTCAGTGCAGAGCCAGATATGGGGCTTGATCTCATGACTGTGAGATCATGACCTGAGCTGAAACCAAGAGTCAGTTGCTTAACCAACTGAACCACTCAGGTGCCCCAAATTAGCATAATGGTTTTGAGGCTTATCCATGTTATAACATCTATCAGAACTGCATTCTTTTCTATGGATGAATGGTATTCCATTGTGTGAATATACCACATTTTATTAACCATTCATCCACTGATGAACATTTGGGGGTGTTTCTATGTTGGGGCTATCATGAATAATGCTATTATCAACATTTGTTTACTTTTTTTTGCATGGACATATGCTTCATTTGTCATCTATATATAGCTAGGAATGGAATAAATAGATCATATGGACTCCTAGGTACAACTGCTTGAGGGACTAGTAGACTGTTTTACAAAGTGTTTTACATTCCCACCAGCAATATATAAGAGTTCTTTGTTTCTTCACACACTTGTTAATATTTGTTATTCCCTAGCTTATTTATTATGGCCATTATAGTGGATATGAAATGGCATCTCCTTAGGATTGTAATTGCATTTTCCTAGTGACTTTTGACTTTGATATTTTCATGTGCTCATACAAGTTTTTGAGTCTTTCTTGAAGCTGAGTAGTGTAACAGTTAAAACTTGAAGTTCAGATTTAGTCAGACATGTTTCAAAGCCCAGTGAGTCATCTAATCACCTCTGGGTGAACATCCTTACCACCCTGAGTTGCAGATTTCTTTCCCATAAAAAGAGAAAAGCAATACCTGGCTTATAGTTCTTTGGAAGATTAAATTATGTAATGTGTATAAAATGGCTAGCTGATCAGACAAACTCAATAAAGGATAGTTACTGTTCTCATCCATAAGTTTATCTGTATTTATCTTTTTGATAGATGCTTAAAAGCAGCAATTCTCAAACTTTTTGGTCTCAGGACTCTTGTAGTCTTCAGAATTATTGAAGACTCCAAAGAACTTTTGTTATGTCCATTATATTTATTGATAGTGATTGTATTAGAAATTAAAATTGAGAAACTTTAAAAATATTTATTTTTGAAATAACTAAACTCATTATGAGTCCAATAAATAGCATTTTATGGAAAATAACTACATTTTCAGGATAAGTAATCTAGTGAAAAGGATGGCATTGTTTTACATTTGTGAATCCATTTAATGTTGTGCTCAATAGAAGACAGCTGGATATCTGCTTCTGCATTGACTTTGTTGTGTTATTGCTTCATGTAGCCTCTGGAAAAAATCCAAGGAAACTCATGAAAGAATAAGTGCAAAAAAGGCAAATAAAAGTATTATTATGAAAACAGTTTGACTTTGCAGATGCCTTGATGGGTACTCAGGGACCACACCTGTCCCTGAAGCCTTGGAACATACTTTGAGAAACATTGCTGTCAGAGATATAATGGAGTTTTCCAACTCAGTTAACTAGACCCTGATTATACTCAGTACTTTGTGCAGTGTGAATAATTTGGGACTTACTTTTGAAGAAAATCAATTATTGGAAAGGAAATGTGACATTTTTGAAAGCAGGGAATTGTGTAAGTAGACAATATTCCCTCTCGCAAAAAAAAAAAAAAAAAGATTGTGTGAAGGAAGACTGTTTTGGGCAACTGGCACATAACTGTGGGGGTGTTAATGAGGATTGTCTTAAGCTATATGATAATTCCTGGAAGACAGAGACTGTTTCATAGATTTTTAACTTCTTGCAGTTCTTTTTACATAAATAAGACTTCTGAGGTTATTATCGAATAGCTAGACAATTAAAGGATGGCTAAATTTTGGTTAGTCAGGAATTGGATATGAATAAAGAAAGTATATATTCACTTAGCTTCCATTTTTTGCAAGCAACCAATGAAGTGGTTGTTGTACATTTTTATTTTTATTTTTGTGCTTAGAATCATGCCCCATTTAATCAGCCATGCAATATCTATTTGATGATAACAGCTAAATTCCAAGATATTGTATGAGAGTTTCTGATGAAAACTGGCATGAGGAATAGCTTGTATATTATGGGTCCAAGTAATATAGTAATTTAATGTACAGTCAAATTATTTGCATTTAATGACTCACAGGATGTTATATAAAGTGAATAAAATTTCTTAAAAATTAAGTTTTGATATTGGAAACACCAGAAACTTTCCAAGTGTGTTTGATATAACTCTCTTCCTTTCAGAAAAAAAAAAAATAAATTGTCCTCATCCATTTGGGTGTGTGGCATATTCATTCATTCCTTCATATACATCCTGACATATGATAGTGTTTTTCTAGGTCTTTTATTATTTTATTTCTTGAAATATGAGCAATCTTTAGGATCTCCACAGGTAAGATGAGTGGCTTACACAGAGCACTATTCCATATATATTCTTTTTAAAAAAGACTTACTTATTTTAGAGAGCGAGTGAGAGAGAGAGCGTGTGTGAGTAGGGGGAAGAGCAGAGAGAGAGAAGCAGATTCCCTGCTGAGCAGGTAGCCTGATGCAGGGCTCAATCCCACCACCTGGAGATCATGATCTGAGACAAAATCACATGTCAGAAGCTCAACCGACTGAGCCACCCAGTCGCCCCATCCCATATTGTATTCTATTACGTACTTAACAAAATGGGCCATGACCTTTCAGAAAAGAAATCCTGTGATCATTAGGAAGGACTTCTCTATAAAGAATAAATCTGAACTGCAATGATTATAAAGGAAACATCAGATTAGTATTATTATTATTTTTTAGCGAGTAAAGAGTTTGGATTCACATGGATTCAGAATGCTTGAAAATGGCAGGAAAGTACCATCGGATTGCATCTAGATACCCTTCCCCATGCTCAGGTTTCCGGTCTCAGCTGTCACTTGACACCACTTTATCTAGGGATAATTAAAGACAATGGATCCTTGGGCTGGAATATTACTTCTACCATTTATTAGTTTTACAACTTGGAAAAATGATCACTTATACAACGGGAATAATAATGCTTACCTTGCAGCTTTCTTATAAGGAGTAAATATAATGCATGGGAAGCACTCAGCACACTGCGTGATCCCTAGTAAGCTCATAAATAAATCATTCATATCATTATTGATCCTCATCCCCCAGATACCTATGTTCTGACAGAGATTACACTTGAAATGCTATTGACATGGTGCAGTACCAATATTGGAGAATGGCTGGCTGAAAAGGAGGTCTTAAATTCCTATCATTTAAATTCTCTTATTGGAAATAATCTTATTTTTCATATTTTCAAATCTTCTTTCCTGAGCAAATAACTATGGCAGCTCTTTCACAAAATGATTGATGGTAACAAACAAGAAAGGATAACAGTTCAAAATTATGAAACATTGATATGCTCTGAAGTGCTTCCAGACAGAAAATCTTATAGTGCAAGATAGCAAAATAAAATGAAAGAAAACCATTGCATTTTTCAATTGGTGCATAAAAATGTAAAATATAGAAAATTATTCTTGATAAAGTTTTCAGCTAATTTAGGTTTAAAAGCTAAGCTTAATTCTCTTTACCTTTTCTTTCTAAACATCAATATGCACAAAGGAAATTAAAAAAATATAATGTAGAGTTCTAAGAGTACACCTGAGAATTTTTAAAGCCTCGCATAAGATTAGAGAGGGTATTTTTAAGGGAAAATGGATAAGAGAATTGATTCTAGTTCAAAATTTGAACTACAGTGGTGAAGAAATAATATGCCACATGTGTAGAGGAATTTCAGGATTTTTTTTTTCTCCCTGGAGAACAGTCTTAAATTCTTTAGGTTCTTAACACTTTAATGTATCTACTTTCATATGGGTATTAGATAAACAACTGCAATCTCAGGATCTTTTTGTGCCAAATATTTTTTTGACAAATAATGCAAATAGAAAGTAAATGTTCCTGTCGAGTTAAGGGTTTGCAATAAATGACTATTTTCCTACTGTGAAGAACATCAGCTCCGTATGTAATATAATTATTCACTGTATACATAGAAAATTGATGGCAGGAGCATTCCTGTTTGTCATGTTCACGGTTGCCAGCTTTTAAACTTTTACTTTCTTACCATTACTTTGCAATCAAATTTACTTGTGTGGCTTTGAAGTAAATGCTAGGTCACATTTAGTTAGTTGGATTTTGACATTGTTTTCCAAGAGCCAAGAGGTGGCTGAAGTTCCCAAGGGCCTAAAAATAGCTCTGAAACAGAAGTGTACACCCTGGAGACATGATTACCATTGTGAGCATGCAATTGTATTTTCAACACAATTAGCTGCCTAACTGTGTGACTAAACTTTTCTATGTATTTGCACATATAAGTAAGTATGATGGAATTAAAATCTAAAGCGCTCTATATCAACATTGTTTTCTCCTATGAAGCAAAGTAAAAACGTATATTGAAAATAAGTCTATTTTAAACTTATTTGTTGAGTGAACCAACATTTAAAAGGAACTTTTTTCATTTTTTAGTAAAAAGAAAAAATAATAGAGACTACAAATAAATATGAAAACATTTGTAACAGGGGCTAGCATCCCCCACATATAAATTTAGAGTACATATAAAAATATGAATTTATAAATCTGTATTAATATAAGGTACATATCAATTAATGACTATGTTATAGGTGATCTTTATTTATAGTGATGATTTGTAGTGTCTGTCCTTCAATGTACTACGTTCCTATAACCGAAGCGGCATTGGAATTACTTACATTAACTTTGCAACTTGTATGACTCATGCTTTATATCTCTGTATTTTCCATGAATCCAACTCTGAAAAGAACACTTAATACATTACTTAGTACACTCTTTAGATATGAATTTGCCCTTTATACCAATCCCATAAATGGAGGCCAAACTGTAAGGTGTTTATAAGTACCACCTGTGCCAAATGTCAAGCTAGCACATTTGCCTTAAGAGAAACTTCTGTTGGTTATCTAGATGAAGAATGTGCATAAGGAATGATGGGCACATTGTAAGAATATAGTGAAGTATAGCAAGTAGATCAAGTATCAATTTCTTTCATTTTACTCATTTCTGCTATTTGAAACATTCTCTTCTAAATGTCAAAAGGATCTTTTAAATCATTATATATTGCCTGGTAAAGCACTGTGAATTGCAATGTAGTCATTCATATTCCAGTATTCCTTTTTAAATGATAAAGGCCACTCCATTTTTGGATTATTTGGATTGAGGTTGTTCATTTTAGGAAATTCTGAGTTAATTTTCCAAAGTTTGAATCAATTACTTTAAACAATGCGGGCATTTAAAATTGAGTAATTGTCGTTTTCAGCCATTTTTTTTTTAAAGATTTTATTTATTTATTCGACAGAGATAGAGACAGCCAGCGAGAGAGGGAACACAAGCAGGGAGAGCGGGAGAGGAAGAAGCAGGCTCACAGCGGAGGAGCCCGATGTGGGGCTCGATCCCATAACGCCGGGATCACGCCCTGAGCCGAAGGCAGACGCTTAACCGCTGTGCCACCCAGGCGCCCCTTCAGCCATTTTTTAAAAGGTGTCTCATTTCATGCACAGTTGAGTGTGATTTTGGCTGTTAAATCCCTCTGCTCCACTGAAACAAGCACTTTAATCCAGCAATCTGAAAATCTTCAATAACAGACATTGCCCTGCCCTTTTGCTCTCAGCACTTCAACTATTCAGTTTTCTCATTAAAAAAAAAAAAAACAAAACATAATAGTATCTCAAACAGATGGTCCTCAGTCCTAGGCTTAACGATCTCTAGTATCAGGACTCCACTTGGAACCCCTTCGGTAATTCTTGTGGCTAAACAGCTCAGAGTCCAGAAGTCATTCCCTATGACCTAATCTTAACTGCCTTAATTGGATTTGCTTGCGGGGTAGATACTGAGTAGGTGAGAAACTTCCTCAGAACAATCCTTCATTGTCTTCATTAAAGACAGTTCATAAAAAAACCAATTTTTTCTTGCAAAGACTTAACTCATCTTTATTCATTTGTATTCTTTGAAATGACAAAATCATTTTTGTCATTCAAGTTTTGCAAATAGAAGGTGCTCAATACATTTTTAATGTTTCTTTTTTTGATTCATTAAAATGCAGAAACCAAGCCTGTTAATACTAAAAAACAAACAAACAAACAAAAACAAAACAAACAAACAAAAACACCATAAGGTAGTAGCAGAGGGACTTACAGTCATTCCTGATTATTTTAAGTGCATTTCTATTCTTGACTTCTGTATGCCTATACCAGTTTTTGTTTGTTTGGTCCCCAAAGACTCAAAGGGACTTCTCTGGAGATTTATGGAACTCTTTCTCTGTATAGCTTCCTCTTTTCTTATACAATGTCCTACAAATCTAGATACCACTCTTCTGCCAGATCTGACCTCTCTCAATAGCTGAGTAAGACTTCCATGTTTGGGGGGCGCCTGGGTGGCACAGCGGTTAAGCGTCTGCCTTCGGCTCAGGGCGTGATCCCGGCGTTATGGGATCGAGCCCCAC
>NC_048223.1:70712897-70717994 GCF_002007445.2 Ailuropoda melanoleuca | reverse complement strand
AAAAAAAAAAAAAAAAGACTTCCATGTTTGGGTTTTCCTCCCTGCGACAAGGTCCAATAGTGACTCCCATGTTTGGTTTGTAGAATTGTAATAGCTCTGTATTTCTTAGAGATAATTTCTGAAATATAATTATTCCCATGCCTCCAGTATGTGATTGGGTCAGGTAGGGGTTTTGCTCAATTCTACATTAGTTCCTTTTAAATCTCTAAATCTGGTTTAAGAATCATGATATACTCTTGTGGCTGAAGTATACAAAGATAGAAGTCTATTGGATCCTCAACACTGGAGAGCAATGATTGCAAAAAAAAAAAAAAAAGAATCATGATGTACTAACTGAAGCAAACTGATGACCAACAGCATGCATCAGGTTAAATGATGGCTTCCCCGTATCATTTTATCTTCTGGTATCATTTTGTCCGTACAACAGACATACAGATAGCAAATCGAAAGATCTCTTATGTAACACTTGATTAAATACAAGTGATTTGAACGTAAAGAATAGATACTAAATGTGGCAATTTAACTTATTGAGACATTAGTTTATATTTTGTGCTTATTGCTGTTGGAATTATTTTTTTTTACCTCTTCTATCATTAAAAATACATTTCAAAAAATTAAAAGGAAATTAGTTGTGTGGTATCTTACCTCAGAGGCTTCTGTGCTGCAGAATGAAAACAGGAGTGACCAGGTACCCATAAGCCAATTAACTTCTTGTTTGTTTGTTCAAGTCTGGGCTCAGTTAAGGGGATTACTGTGGGTTGTTCTGGAAGGACAATGTGAGTGTTTGGATTTTAGGGGATGGAAGTGATGAGATACGAGAGGGGCTTTTGAGAGAGTTCATGCCACATTGGTGGTAGGGCTGCGAGAGACTTGAGTTTTGCAAAGCAGCTTCCTGTTCTCTCACACTACCCTTGGGAGTGGTGCATCTCACACAATGAGACATTCAATGCAAGCAATTTAGGACACCTTAACATCCCCATCAGCTAGACTAAACTTAAGACAGGTTTCTTCCTGTCCTTGACTTCCCTTTTTCTTAGAACATTTTCTTTAGAAAACTTGCCATTGTAAATTGTTTCTTTGTCCTTTGAGATGTAAATTTTCTCCCAGCCTCCAGCTAGTTTTACAACATAGGGAATGCCTTTTTCAAAGACCTAGGAACCATCCCTTTGAAATGTAGTCATCAAAAAAGCTAGCACCCCAATTTCCCTCTGAGGGCAGGTAGGGACCTCTTTAATCGGCACTAATTAGCAAACACAGATGGCTCAGTCACACTGACATATTCGCTGGTGCTTTTCCACTATCTCAGCCCAGCACTTGAAAACTCTCCAGCCTTTCGTTTCAGTGAAGTTGTGTTCAGTTCTATACTGAAGTCTCTGTCCTTTACTGCAGTAGCTCAAATAAAATCTGTCTTGCCATTTTTGACGTATCCAGTATAATTTCTCTTGAACGCAGGTCTTTATGTTTTGGCAAAAATCTGTTTTCCTCAGCTTGACAGTAAAGTGGAGGTGGCAATATACCATTAGCAATATTCAAAGATCAGAGTGTTCTTTCCAAGGTCCTTTCTGGAGGATTCAGAACTGAGGTACTCCTTCCATGATCTTGCATAACTTCCTCTTAGATGTTCTTTTTCCAGGATTTGTTCTTTCCCTGAGAATTGTTCTTTGAAAGGTCTTGTGGTGTTTCTTCTCTTCATTTAAAGATTAGTACTCAGCAAAAGACTCAAGGGGGTCCATGTGGCAATTTTTGAAATTTTTTCTGCATAGCTTCCTCTTCCCTGGTATAGTGTCACAAATTCCAGCTACCTTACTTCCTCCAACTGAACTTTGATCCTGGACTATCTTTTCAAGGATATTTGTTTAGTAATCATACTAGAAAGAAGTTCTATCACTCCTTAGCAAAAGTCAGATTTTTTTCACAGTCTATTTATATATAGATAATATATAATAAAGATAAAGGATATTATGTTTATATTCAGAGATATGCAGAATAAAAAAAACAAGTGAATAATTAGGGGTGTGTGAGTCTTCTTTTTTATGCAATTCAGTCAACAGTATCCACTTCATCCTGGACATTTAGTTTGCTTCTATTTCAAATGTAAATCCTTGAAAGGGGTAATCTAAGAATCAGGTGTCTACTCCTGAATTATTCAGTTTTGTACAAGAGTGCAAGGTCATATATCACAGCTTGGGCACTAGGGAACTCTTATAGCAATGCACATTTCCATTGGTTCAGCATAATCGAAGAGTATTATTTGGGGCTTTTTGATAGCAGTGAGAAAATGTTAAAATATAATTTTTTAAAAGTTTATTGTGCACATAAAATACTTTAATAAGGTAAAAAGTACTTTGAGAATGTAAAAAAAATATGTTATATTTTTGATCATGGAAAAGAAGTATTTTGAAACTTAAATCATGGCATTTAGTAGTTCTTATAAAAGACAATTCACTACAAGGAAAAAAACACTATATACAAGTAGCTATATATTTATAGCACAAGAAAATATTAAGACTAAACAATAAATTGAATTATTGATAAAAAATTGAATCACTCCAACACAGGCTGAATTTTATATCAGTTTTCACTTTCTGATTTTACCAGTATTTTACTTTACACTATAAGAAGTTACTTTTTAGGATTATTAGCAAATCTAGTCCTCTTCCACCACCAACCTTTGAACGTCAGGAATCTACTCAGACATACATCTATCTCTAATTGTTATTTTATTTGCCTAGCTACTTAATAGAATGCACAAAATCTTTTTTTTAAAGATTTTATCTATTTCTTTGAGAGAGAGAGAATGAAAGAGAGAGCATGAGGGGGGAGGGTCAGTGGGAGAAGCAGACTCCCTGCTGAGCAGGGAGCCTGATGCAAGACTGGATCCTGGAACTCCAGGATCATGACCTGAGCCGAAGGCAGTCACTTAACCAACCGAGCCATCCAGGCACCCATAGAATATACAAAATCTTGACACCAAAGAAGCATGATTTTTTGCAGAAAGCTCTTCCAACATGTGATTACTAATTTTTTTTTCAAAATCTGAATTTTATTTTTTTATATCTTCAACAAAGATGGCCCAAAATAATGAAAAATCATTGATTCAGTTTGGAGTTTGGCCACCACAAGGCCAAGGTGCAGTATTCGAATTTTTGTATATGTGAACAGGACCCCTGCAGCTGTGAAGAGGAGAGTCTAGCCAGGGTTTGTGATGCCCTTTACCTGGAAGGCAAACCATTGCATTTGAAGATGGAGGTATTACATTCTTGATGCCATACAATAAAGTAAATATGATCTTAAGAGGCCAAAAGTTTGGAAAATGGTTATATTAACTCACTTCTTTGCACAAGAGTTTGTTTTTTTTTTCAGTCACTTTATCTAAACATACCAGTATATTTGAGAAGCTTCATTTTATATTATTGTTCCTTCTTTCTGTTTGTTCCTCCCTTGTCCACATTATTTTTCCCACTTCTATGATGTTTGAAGTAACTGTTAAATCCTAAGTTCAAAAGTATTTTTACAAGTATGTTAGAAGACATGAAGTATTATATACAAAAGAGATTTTTTTTTAATGTCAGGAACAAAAAGTCTCAGGCTAGGGGAAGGAAGAGGAAATCAAGACCTACACTGAAGTCTTAGTGATATGCAGAAAGCCAACCTGTGAATATCTCCTCTTCCATGGGCAATTGGTGGCCCATGGCTATGGAGATAGCCCAAGGGGCCAGGAACTGACAAAGACAAGGATTTATAAGATTCACATTGAATTTACATTGGTCGAATGCCTATTTTGTTATAGGTGGTACCTAGTCACTTTAACATATGTTAATTCAGCATTATTTGAAGCCAAGAAATATATCAAAAGGAGCAATGTGCCAATAGGCTAGAAGCAGGAAGAATTAGAATCAAGTAGTCAAGAAAAAACTGTGTATAAAAGGTACAATGTAAAGCAAAGCCAAAGATCACAACTAGAGAGAGAATTGGAGGAATTAATGTGCAGCCTAAAGCCAGACAGCTGTGACTAACCAGTAAAAAAGATCTTCATAATGATGACGATGATGATAAGGATGATCATGATTATGGTAGCTAACACCTATGCATCAGGTGCTACACAAGGCATTTTATATTCAGTGCTGCACCAGAGCTCACTACAATCCCACAGTGTAGGCGAAATGTAGGTTTGATGATAGGTCAAAGTGCCAGCTTTATTATTGGTAGCTGGACTGGAGAATGCAATGAATCCTATGAATCAACTTGACTCCTAATGGCCTTCTTAATAGGTTTCTCTCAGATTTAAATTCACCCACCCAGCTGCAGTCACAGCCTGAACATCTATCTACTCCCACCAAAGAGAGAAGAAAAATTAGGTAAGGTGTATATTTGCCATTTTCTCAGTCTTACAAATAGATACATACTCTCTTCCATGAAGAGTAGGAGTAAGGAATGGAAGAAAGTCAGAAGTTTCAGTTAGAAATTGCATTTGAGGGCTAGTAACTGGCATTCCCCAAACGTGACTTAAACAATGCAGTGGCTTATTTTTCTTTCAGGACAAAAAAAAATTGGAGGTAGCTGGTTGCTGGCATTAGAATATCAGTACGAGAATGCTGTGATATCTTTGTGCTTTGACGTTTTTCCAAGGAAGACATATAAATGGCCAAAAAACACATGAAAATGTATTCAACATCACTAATTGTCAGGGAAGTGCAAATTAAAACCACAATGAGATATCACTTTACACCTGTCAAAATGGCTAAAATAAAAAACACAAGAAACAAGTGTTGGCGAGGATGTAGAGAAAAAGGAACCTCATGCATTGTGGGTGGGAATGCAAATTGGTGCAGCCACTATGGAAAACAGTGTGGAGGTTCCTCAAAAAATTAAAAATAGAACTATCCTGTGATCCAGTAATTCTGTTACTGGGTATTTACCCAAAGAAAACAAAAACAGTAATTGGAGAAGATATATGCACCCCAATGTTTATTGCAGCATTATTTACAATAGCCAAGAATGGAAGCAGCCCAACTGTCCATCCATAGACAAATGGAATAAAGAAAATGTGGTATATATATATATATATATATATATATATATATATATATATATAAT